>NW_026864311.1:0-157978 GCF_026571515.1 Ruditapes philippinarum
GGACAGCTTCTCTTAAATTCGTAAAAAATGGGTCGGCGTAACAAATCGCCTGCTGGTTGTGATACAGTCGACTCGACGAGTATCAATCTGGAAAACAAAAGCGATAATTACAAGAACCTCCGTCGACCGTCGGGCGGAAAAACAGGCTCTTGAGAAAGAGTTCACGTTCAAACAAAACGTCTAGCTTTTCGTTCACTTCTGGTCCTATTTCTTCTTGCATGGACATTCAACTTTGTTAAGTTTCAAATTTGCTTAATTGGTGGTGCATTGTAGAAGTACCTGTTTAACCGTTCATTCTTCTTACTGCTACCATAAATAGCCCTGGCAAGGAAAGGCTGATTCTTGATTATTTAAATATGTGTAATTGGAAGGAATATCTTAAATTTAAAGATAAGAAAGTGCCCTTTGAAATGTTTTGTTTTTTTAAATATTTATATGTTTAAATTTGACACCAAATGTAATTAACATCATATAGAAATTTCTCATTTACAAAAGAAATGTATTTTGTTATACTTTGTTATCTTATGGTCTTACTAAACTGTTCGTATTTGTGAAATATGTAAGAGCCATAGTTAAATACGTCAGGAAAAATTGTTTTCGTTGAGTGCTTTTTCTAGATGACAGATGTCTTTTTCCAACCAATCAGGATGTAAAATTGATCAAATTGGTTATGGTCTTTTTTATCAACCCATTACTTCATGATCAGTTGTGAAAAATGCCTGTTTCAATTGAAAAGCCTCCTATTACAAATTCTAATTGTTATATAACTATACAAAATGCTTCAATACTGTTCAAACTTGGCACAGAAGTTAACTGGACCATAGCCTTAATAACCGCGTACTCTGCCGACCCCCTTAAAACCCCTGAGCAGAATGGGGCTTAATAGGGCTTTTTGTTCACTACTTGAGGCCTCATAAAAGGGAAGCAATGTGTTAAGTTAAGAACAATCATTTGTTTATCCCTATTCTTATTTTGAAATGGCTTGGAATTTTGTTTAAAATTTATTTGATAATTCTTTTGAAAAAAGACTGAGTTTTACGAGAAAAGCTAAACTTGTTGTTGTTCACATCTGAGTCTCTGGCTGCTTGGGAATGGAACGTGTAACTAGGGAAGTTGTGTCGATGGCTATAGAAGCTAGGCAATTAGGATTCGATTCAATTTATGTTATGATAGCGGATGTTTATATGAATTTAAATTTTGGATCAGTAGTTTAGGCCAGTCAGGCCAGTATCTAATAACTTTTTACACACAATTACTATTCATTCTATCGAAATTTGTCTAAAATTGGTCGGAATCTACATATGGTTCATTATAACGGATCTCATAAGAGACGAACGGTTGTTATTAACAACGTTTTTATATTTATGCAAATGTTTACACATAATGTTATAGAATAAATTTTATGTGAATGACAAATACTACTGACTTGTTTGTAATTAATTTTTAAACTTTTGTTGACAAAAGAATAAATGATTTATTTTCATTTGAGCAGAAGTGAATAAGAACATATTATGATATTAGTATATAGAATTTCAGGAAATGAAAAAAACTCTTAATAAACAATTATTGTTTTTTTTTTTCATTTTGTAAATTCAGCCTTAAGCGGAACAAGTGAAGCTTTTGTATTTTAGGTATAAGAAAAGTTTCGCCACAAATATCTCGCAGCGGAAAAGACAAACTGGTATGTAATAATAAAGTTTAAACAGACAAGAATATTTATTTCTTTGCTCGGACCTGAGCATAGCTCCTCATCTAAAAAATAATGATTACAATACATTTTAAATCGCAAATTAAGCAGTTCTTACATGTTCAGTAATGAAGAGAGAAACAAAATAAAGATGCACGGCATATATCATTATAGTAGAGGATATATTAGAGAGTGTTCTAGTTTGGTCTAAAGTTTTGGTCTAAAGTTTTTTATGAAGAACTTCAATTTATAAGATAAAATTAATAATAATTCATACATTTCCAATTAATCTGAACGTTTGTAGCTTATAGTTTTACTTATGTATAACAGATAAAGTCTCCTTTTAGTGCAATTTATAAAACATGCTCAATTATTTAAAGTTTGGATATTTTGTGTTAACAGTAGTTGTACTGTTTGTGCATGTCAGGCCTGGGCCTCTCATAAAATAACTTTCTACATATCGTTTCTGTAGAACATTGTATTTCTTACATATAAGAATAAAATGACATTCATCTTTAATGGCTCTAGCTGAACAAATTTCTTAGAGTCTATAAACGCGGTCTTTTCTTTGTCTACCATACCTCTCACTTTCAATTCGTAATTTGCAAGCGCATATGCAAAACTTTGTGTTGAGTGTTTGTAAAATACGGTAAACAAGATCGCAAAAACAAGGAGCCCAGTGGGACCAAAACAAGACAGGACAGGGCAAAGGCAGAGGACGGACATGCTAATTACTTAATTGATACTTATAATAATAGTTACCGACACGGAAATTAATTGAAACAAATAGTTGATTGATCTATAACCTCACAAAGTAAAGGGGCACAGGGGAATGGGATATGAGTTTCGGAGAAGGGAAGGGCAAACTTAAAAAAATTAAACTAAGGGCAAAATGGCTAAACTGATTTTTATAAAAAGTCTAATTTGTAAAGCAATAAAACATTATTGCCTTCTAGGTCACCTTCAGTTTTGTATAAAAGTATCTATGTTTGAAAATTGGAACAAATTGCTTGTGTTTTATATATACCCAAAATTCATTCGAGTACAAAATATCCTTTACAACCGAAACCCAATTTGACTTCCCGTCGCAACAACCAACTTAACCAAATGCAGGGACTTTCAAACCCTGTCCAATTTTAATAAACCAAACTTGCAATTTGATAGCATACCAGCCAAATTTGTCACAAACATTTTGGCTAATAATATTATTTACAACAACACACAATGTGTTAGATTCTTATCGTCACTTATTCGCTAAATGTTGAGCTGGAAAGTATTTACTATCTCTGCTATCAAACATTTATTGTTAAATATATTATCTATCCAAATATATAATGTAGCCGGTACGTATAATAGTGTTAAACAAACATTTTTTTAATTTGAGCATAAATCAAAATTTGTCTTTTCTTATTGTTTAGATTAATTTCCTAGATTTAAGAAAAAATATACAATAGGTTTTGAAAAATATGCATTTCTACATGTCATTAATAAAATCACTTGTATTTTCAGACAGATTCATCGCTTAAATGCATTCAGTAAGTATTATTCATAATTAATAGGCTGTCTTCGTTAAACGTTTGAAAATGTTTTTTTTAAACATGTTTATATCAAAGTTTGATTCCTTAGGAAGAACAGATGTATTGTCTTTCTTAATTATTGATGTTGCATAGATAAGTTAAAAACATATATATGCAGTTTATGAAACGTGACAGCCAATATTGTATCTTTCAGTCGCAACCAGTTTCCGAAAGTAGGCGAAAGAGCCTTTGGGGTCCCGCAAATGACAAATCATGCGTACCCAAAAAGGTTTGTTAAATAATCACTATAGATTAAGGTCTAACTTGTTCAAGTTCATGTCTAATTTACTTTTGGGTTTAAATTTGGCCCCAGGCATTATTTTAAAAAATGAAAAAAATGGTTTTAAAAAATTGGTTTTTTTTAGTTAAATTTCTTTCCCCTTTTTTTCCCTTTTTTTGATCCGTAAAAGATTTTTATCAAAATCACTTCATAATGTTTTTTAATTTTTAAAAAAATTTTTAAAACAATTTTAAACATTTCCCTGAATCCATATTTCCCTTTTAAATTTCAACAGCCAATTTTATTATTTGCCCGGGAAAGTCCCTTTGTGAAAAGGCACGTTCTTTGACATTAAAAATTTAAAGGTGGGGAGTCAAAGGTTTACCCCGGTGGGAAAAAAAGTAAATTTTAGGGTTTAATGACGTATGTAACCAAAACCTACTATAAAAGGGTCTATTTAATTCCGTATTGCAAACTGGAGACTATTTGTATTAAAATATGATTACATCATTGACGAAATGGAAATAATGACCAATGAACTTGTAAATGTATAAACGATAGCAATAACACTTGCAGTATCCGGTTGTTTAAAACATTACTTTCTTCTGCTAAAGCCGGTTAAAAAAAATAATTCATTATTTAAATGGATTTCAACTTCATCTCTAAAATATACACACTTGTTTTAAAAACATTTTTATTTCCGTTTTTATTAAGTGTGTAATTATTTTTCAAGCATGTAAAATTTCCGAAACAGTTTTCTAGCTGGTGTATCTTGGTTGTATTTAGCATATTTAAAAGTATTTTATTAATAAGCGTATTTTGAAATGATTTATATTATTTATTTTCTTAATGTTAAAATACTTCCTAAAAAAATCTTACTCCACAAATGTTGATTTTGAAAAGACGTCTCTCCCTTTTTCAAATCAAGTTCAATTTTAGAAGAAATTTGTTCCAATATGTATTGCTTTTATATCAAAAGATTTATGTAGTTTTTTTAAAGTATTGTTTTCTAAAAATTTTTCATCAATGGGAAAAATTTATAACATCCAAAAAATCCCTGGTTTAAATTACGGTCTCAAAAAGGGAAAAAAGGGTAAAAAACAATTTGGGAATTTAAAGGTTTTTGGGTAAAACAGAATTAAAAGTAAAGAATGGCGGGCAAACAGAAAGGGCTTGAACCCGTTACAGAGATTTTGAAAACCCAAATCGGGAATGTCAATGAAGAAAAAAAAAGCCCAAAAATTTAAAAAGGGGAAAAAATTTATTTATTTTTAAAAAGGTTTTCCCAAATTAAATATGAAAAGAATGTAAAAAAGAAGTTTTAAAAAAATGTTTTTTAATTTTCCCGAAAAGTCGCATTTTTTCCCCTTAAAATTGTATTTAAATATACTTTTTTAAGGTATGAAGAAGAGTGATTCAACATTTGCCAGGAAGTTATAGAACTAGCAATTTGACAAATTCGATTACTGTAGATTGTGATGATGATGCAAATCCGAATTGTACTATAAAATCCGAGTTGACTACTTTTAATGTCATATTTTTATCAATACCTTTTAGCATAAAACACTAACATATATAAGCTATTACAATAACCTTTAAATTAAAACTTAAACATTATTTCATATCATTTTGCAGGCAAATGGCTCTGCGAGAAGGAATTAAATATCAAAGGTCAATCTTGAAACATTTATACAACGTTATCAACGAAGAATCTGAAAGTAGGAAGACTTCAGAAAGCGAGTATGGCAATTCTTACAAAAGACAAAATGTGGAAATTGAAGAAACACTTAAGAGGTAGGTGAGACTTATAATGGATATGACATTCGTTGTAATTTGACATCATATTTTATAAAACGAGTTTAAGAATTTTCTTGGATGAGTTCAATAGCACGTTTTTATTACATGATCTTTAAATAGATTTGAAATGATTTTTTTCCAGTTAGGTTAGCTTTTATAAAAAAATTTAACCGGTGAATATCAATAATATATCATAGTATATTAACCGTTTGTTTCCTAAAAATAGATTTTCAGAGTACATTTATCGGTCTTTTGCTAAAAGAAAGATTCTTTGGAAATACCCAATATCTATTTATTTTTATCGGCGTTAGAGTTCAATAGCGGAATATACCGATTGTCAATAAGGATAATTATAAAGAATGTCGTTTAGGCAAATTCCGTTGAAAGATTTTTGTGAAAGCGTTTGACAGCTATGGAAAAATAAAGTCCATCAGCTGTAATGATGAAGGTTTGAAGATATACCGTCTGTGCCGGGTCTTCAACAGTTTTTTGTTCATTTTTTTTGAAATTAGGCAGACAAATTGTGGGAAGGTTAGGATCTTTAAATAAAAACCATCATAAAAGCTATTCGGTATAAAGTCGTTTTTGGAGATGTATCACAAATTTAATTGTACAAAAGAACCCTCGGTCAAATGACATAATAATACGCATAAAATAGAATGCAGGTCCTTTTTATCGAAATCTATAAAGGATAAATTATTTTTGATAAATTTAATAGCACAACAAACTTTTATTGCAAAAAACTGTCACCTTTTTTTAAAAAAAATGATACTGATAAAGCTTAAAATTCTTAAAATAGTATGTTTCCTTTTCAATCTTTTTTGAAATTGTATAACATCTTTGATATCAGTGATCCAGAAAATGTTCAAGTGAAAATAGGTAGAATTAGTACCTCCATTCAGGTTATAAATTCGAAATAATAGAATTCTATATAGTTTTATATAAAATTTTCACATAAATTATAAAATTTATTTTTGAAATTTAACATCGGCATTGTTTTCATGTGGCCTATACTGTAACCATCGTCGGATACCCACGGCCGAACCATTAACATTTATCAGCATGTTATGTGACATGTTTATCAATCGTGGGTATCCGACGATGTACTGTAACTGGAGCGTCATACATTTGTCATATATTAAAAAATAAAATAAATGCATAACGTTAACTAGTGCTTTCTTGCGACAAGTTTATATAACGAAGTGTAAATAAAGAAATAACGAACCCCGGTTTATAATGACCTGAAAAAAATGTGAAAAGAAGTTCTTTGGGGGTTTCATTATAAGTAAAGTTAAAAAAAAACCCCAAACAAAACATTTTTTAAAAATTTATAAACAGAAAATAAACAAATTTTTTATTACAAAAAAAGTTTTTTTAACCCTTAAATCATTTAACATTTTGTGAAATAAGGGGTAAACTTATTCTTAAAAAAAGTTAGTTTTTTTAAAAAGATCATTTAAACTTCCCAAAAAAAACCCAAGTAAAAGGGAAAAGGAAAATGTTTAACCCTAGTTTTTTAGATTTTTGTGTATTTTGTTTGAGGGTTTCCAAAAAACATTTTAGTTTAAATACCTCTACTTTGATGGAAAAAACAATTTGACAAAAAACCTTTAGAATTTTGGAAAACCATTTTTCGGGGCATTATGGCATTACTTACCACTGGACCATTGCATTCTTTTAATACCGACACAGTTTGCCACAGAGGAGTCCAATAAGCAAGTGTCGCCGATATTTCAACAAATGTTGTCTAGAATCTGTTGTATAAAACAATGTTTAGCCGATATTTTTCAAAGGTGAGTGACAAATAAAGTTTTATATTTTATCAAATTAATGTCAAACAATGTCTTAGAGGGCTCTTTCAAAGATCGTTGATTGAAGCTGAAAACTGAATTTCAATTTAAATATAATTGTTTTCGATTTTTTGTTTCTTATACAAAACTTGGTCGTCATACTATTAGCAGATTTATATTAAATGGAAAATGTTTACGGGTGCGTCACCATTTCGTCAATGATGTAATCATATTTTAATACAAAATAGTCTGGTAGTTTGCAAATACGAATATCCTTTAGGAAATCTTTTTAATCAATAAGAGTAAACTAAGTAATCATTACCTTTAAAATTTTAGCTTTCAGGGAAGAAACGGGTTACCAACTGGAATGTTTTTGAAATTTAAAAAAATAAAAATTAAAATTTCCACATAAACAAAAGCAAAACAGGAAAAAGGGGAAAAGCTGTTAATAGGGACATTTACAAATTTTTTTTCATATAATTGGGAAACGAAAACATTTTCGCCATAAAATTAAATTTTTCAAAAGAATTTTAAATTAAATCCCAGAAACCAAAATTTTTTTTTTGATTAATTAAAGATTTTTAAAACCCGGGTTTTTTTTAAATAAAAAAAAAAAAACAATTCCTTAAGAAAAAGCCTTTAAACCCGGAAAAAATTTTAAAAAATTTTTTGCTAGCCCTCGTTGCATTGAGTCTGTTCCTGGACGGTAGTGGTAATTGCTATTGGTCTCCCAGTAAAAGAGTGTTTTGTGTCCTAACGTGAAAAATGTGCGGAGCTAAATTAAAATGGAAGTTGGTAAAGGGGAACAGAGGGGTTTATGAAAAATTTTTGCAGATCACTGATTCTTGTTTTTTTAAAGATAGGAGGCAAACATATCCTTTTCAGGTTATCCCGAAAGTTAGCTGGAGCAAACCTCACAACAACAACTCCGAATATAGCTGATCTTAGTGATCACATCGAGCCACAAAACTAGCTGAAACAATTTTTGAACTTTAATGATAATGAATGGACAGATGCTTTTGAAAGACCTGAAAATAACTGATGAAAAAGAATGTATTGCTTTTCTGTTAAACATTCTTGTTGTAAGTTAGATTAAAATAGGTTTTAATTGCTAACATTATAAAGTATACTTTGTATATAGAATATACTGTACTATCTCAAACCTACCATTTAATCAATTATCTTTAGAAGACTTCTTAGGACCCGAACGATGATAACAGAATAATTTACAAATCTGTGGCATAATAACCAAACATCCAAATTCCTTTTCCCTCAAATAAATCAATTTATATAGAAATGAAACAATTAACTAAATTATTTTTGCGTTTTACTTCAAGGAGTCGTATAAAATGTGTGGAACAATTTCTTGTAATCAAACAAAGTTGGTTAACTAACATGCTGCGGAATCCGACCGAATGTTTATCTCTTAATACAAAAGTGAAACAGGTAGGTCGATGTATATTAAGTCATATTGTAACAAAAGGCTGAGGAGGGCGTTGAATTTTCTTTTTTTTTTTTTTTTCATATAATGAAACATTTATTTAGTTACCATATTGCTAATCTTTTACATGTACGTATGATTGTATATAACTTTGGAAAGGAAATATAGATGCCTTTGATAACTGATACATTACATGGTAACATGTAATCTGTAGTAAGTGAGTGAAGTCTTTTGTTAAAATAATCCAATTTCAGTACATTGTTATATCAATATTGTCTGCTTTACCTAATAGTGTATTATTTTGGTAATTATAAAATGTTTCTGCTTAAGTACTTTTCTTTTGTATTAAATATTAAAGGCTAAAAAAATTCTCCCATCCAAATCGGTCATATAGTAGAGGTGCAACTGATTAATTTGATAACTCTGCGTTCCTTTATTAAACAAATCCAGATTTTAAAACGAATATGTATTAGATTTAATATTCTTTATTTAATCTTATAAACATATTAATTAATGCAAATATGAATATTTTTATGAAAGCCGAAAGACAAAAGCATCCTTTCAAAGGTTCAATCAAGATCTTTAGCTGAGCTTAGAAAAATGTGTGCAGAACTTTCTGTAGCTGATGTCAAAATGGTAAGTGTACATATTCAAGTTCTTAAAAACGATATTAACTTTAACAGTCAGCACTGAAGGTCAAAATCATGCGCATATTTTAAATATGAACGTGTGATGTATGAATGATATTGTACATTATGAAATAACTGCAACAATATGCATATTCATTTTATTTTAATATTTAAATCTGAATGAAATTATATCATATCGAATATTTCATAATAAAATGTTATATGAATGAAGTTATTTTTAAACTATGTGAAAGATCTTCATAATACCGAAACATTATTTAAAATTACTCTTTTAACACCTTATTAATTACCTTATAAAATCATATATATATGAATCTTTAATTCTAAATTGTTTCTTATAACGATTTCATACTGTGTAAGGGTTAGGTGACATTCCTAATGAGATTATTTACTCAAAAAAGAGTTTTGATATGTTAGATTTTCTTGTTCTATTGCAGTTCATTGCAACAAAATATAAACAATGGGTGAGCAAAGAACATCTGGAGATTTACACATTAAAGTGTATCGAGTTGTGTTGGCTAATGCATCATCAGACACCACCTGTGTACCTTGATTATGCTGTTACCATTAACTCTACATTCGATACAAATAAATATAAGCCATATACTAAATCAGGGTTAAGTATAGATTATCAAGTATGGCCAGTTCTTCTTCTTCACAAAGATGGACCTCTTCTATGTAAGGGGGTTGCACAAGGAAAGTAAATACATGTGCATACAAATAAAAACACTTCAAATCGTATTATAAACTTTATAACCTAAAATAAATACAGGCTAATAGATATTAAATTTATATCATTCTAACACACTTTCAATCTTCCCTGCGCCTCGTCTTGATTTACCTATCTTGTTTCCACCCAAGATTCAGAGTGAAATATCTTGTAAAACTCCCAATGTATTTTATAATTAACTGTAATGATTAAATTTACAGTAATTATCAATAAATATATATTAGAATCACAATCCATTCCGTCAGTTATATTTTCATTATATTTAGTGCAAATATTTGTAAGTTTAATTAAGAAGAAGTAAATATGCAATAAGCATTGTAATTTGTCAAGGACGGAAGATTCGACACACTTTATTAATTTGAATACAAAGTATTTACAATTGAATAATGTTCAAAATACAGTAAGTAACAATTTACTGTACTTCCCAAAGCCAAATAATTTAACTGAAAGTAATGACGATTAGAAAGAATGACGTACGATAATTCCTCTTACTTCTCCTCACTTCGCCGCCTAGGATAAACAAAGGTATTTGATATTTCAACAATATATTTCGTTTTCGTTACTTAGTGCTATTGAAGAAATGTTCTTATTCTAAACGATTTTACTGTTAGGTAAGTATTTTCATTGTCATTATTCCTGCTTTTTTGGGGTTCAGTGTCTGAAAAGTTTTTGGTTGGATTTTACGTCACACCAACACAGTATCGGGTAAAATGGCAACTTTTCAGAAGACCGAGTAGAACCCAGACGCTCCGTAAGCCAGATGGATAGGCGTCTAAGGTGATAAAGAATTTTTTCACAGCTCAAGCTCAGATCTCGGGTATCTGATTGGTCAGAAACTGGCACATATAATGTACACTAAGCAATGAAGTTCTCGCGATTTGAAACAAAGCTAACCTTTTATATCGACACATTTGTGACTAACATTGTATTTTCATACCTCTCATTCTTTAGAAAACCTTTCATGTGGAAAAAGTCATATACGTCTTTAATGTTTCGATTTTATAAATAACGTGTCGTTCTTTCTGCTCATTTCTCGTCTTTTTGCCTTTACTATCATTTAACTGTTTTAATGAAGGCTAATAGTTTTGAATATACGCACATAAATATCTTTATAATTTAACAGTGACACCTATAAATGATATGATAAATATTGTTACTGTCCAGCTGTGGTACCAGGTCCCTCTAAACTTCATGAAATGTGAAAACGTGGGGATTCTAAATGGCTGGACTCTCGGAACGATAATATCCTCACAAAAACTGAAATGATCACAGTTATATCAAAGTTCTATTTTAGATAGAATTGCTAGGGCTAGAGGGACACCGATTCTACTTGTCTCAGCCTATAGGTCTATTTAGCTGTAATATGCTATTTTAACAGATGTTAATAGTGAGATATTCTGAGTAACTGTGATATGACTACGTCACTCTGAATGTCACTGTAATTTGTAATGAGTCCTTACATCTGCAGGTTAGCCAAATGAAGAGAGAAAAAAGACCTTTCATTGATTACTTTATTCAAAAGTGTTAACTTTTGTTTAATAAAAGTGTTCAATAACAGATATAATATAACAAAAAAACATTAACATACATGTATATGCAAGATAATTCAGCATTAAAATCTAATTATCCCCATATGGATCTCAAAATTGAGCATCGGTAAAAAATATATGTAAATTTCCGCTTATCCAGATGTGAGATATAACTCGATATGTGAAGTAGAAAATATGCCAATCTCAACTTTTTAAATATTTATATAAATTCAAAGATTTTTTTAAGAAAATCGAAATGTGATTCTACCCTCTTGACTTTCCTCTATATTTACCCATTTTTATTCTGGATTTTTATGCAGTCTTGATCGAGATATTCTTTCCGTCATTTGTTCTGGTGTGCACAAAACATACAATGCATATGAAGAAAATGTCGCTGAACGGACTCAAAATACGGAGTTTTCACAAAATCTTACCACCAAATGATGCTTGACATTCTAACAAACCCTTATCCATTGAAACATTAAATGAGATTTGGTTCAAAATAAAAGATTCTTCATGCAAAAATTATTTGATATTACAATGTTTAATTGACATGAGGGTAAAATGTTTCTTTTGATGGTAGTTTTAATGAAGAAGTTTATTTGCCATCCACTGCATGACAATAAATAATAAAATACTTGTGCCGGTGAGTAAAAATCTATTAAATACATTTGAAGTGATGTTTAAATAATTCATAGAAAAAAATTATACGATTAAATATGTTTACAAAGATATGGTCCATTTCATTGTAAAATGTTTAATCTTGTCGAAGTAACGTTTTCTAAGAGGGAAATTATTAATCATAACAGTATTATTTACTCTGTGTCAAAATATTTTTATGTTTTTTTTTTAATATATTTCTATTACTAGCACCAGATATGTGGCCTATTGATGTAGTAATATTTAATTTACCAAACACACATACTAATAAACTTCCAGCTAAACGTATGGAGCTTTAATTGTTCTTTAGATTTGCTATCAAATGACCATATGAAAGTGATGCGTAATTTTGTTAATGGTTTTCTATATCACCTATGGATCTCTTCGGCACATATGAAGCTCGACTGGATTTTTTACGAGCAATTCCTTTATTATGGGTCTAATCTCAATGACTCTTCAATTAGGGTTTGTTTAAATGTTCAGCATCGTTCGATGAAAACATTGTTTTTTAGTACATTCAGCGACATTTTCTTCATAAACATCGCATGATTTGTGCACAAAAGAACCCACGACGGAAAGAATATCTCTACGAAAACTTCATAAAAAAACCGGAACAAAAATAGGTAAATATAATGATTGTGTAATGTTTGTAGATTAGGGTTCACAACATTATTGAAAACAATGTATCTTGAGTCCATTCAGCGACATTGTCTTCATACACATTGCATGTTTTATGCCCACCGTTCTGGTGGACGGACAGAAATAAAAAATTTTCCACGAAAAACTGTTTAAAAATAGGTAAATATAATGATTGTGTTATGTTTGTAGATTAGGGTTAACAACATTATTTGTTTATAGATCATCTGGTACCTGTCTCTTTTCATGAGTTATTAGCTTTCAGAACTGATGTACGTAGCCACCATTCCTTCTCATAAAAGGAACCAGGGATTTGTAGATTATCGTACTGCTCAACATGTAAATTGGAGATGGGGCTCCCTTGTTGAACAGAAACACTTAGTCATATCTGTCAAAGATTTATTCGCTTAAACATTTGCAAGATATCATGTACTATACATACTTAACAGATCTTACAGTTGTATGACATTTTTTTTCGATAAATAAATAACTGTCAGTGACCTTCCTGCAATAAAATATAATTTATTGTACATGCATTGACTCTTATTAATGATGCTTTTTGGTGAAAAAATAAACCCAACATGATTGTTTTACTTCATTAGACTTGACTTTAGAACACGGTACTGAATTAGTTGTATAGTTGGCATTGACAATAATGGAAATTGATGTAAGAAACATTATATGAATAAATTTGCAATACTTACAAGGTTCTTATTTATCCCCTTTTGTAACTTGAACATCTTCATGTATAGTCTCTAACACAGGTGAGAGATCTAGGGCTATCTCAACACTCTTTTCACTTAACTTTGTAAGTAGTTCGAATATTTCAAACAAAAAAGGCATATACTTAATAAATATGAGGGATGATCAAAAATTACCCGGAAATTGTTTATGATTCTGACAAATTTCGTGTTTTCTCCATGAAATATTTATCTTTTAATTGCAAAATATTATTGATTTACTGACACACAGTGCCGTCTTAGGTCGCCTTAAACAGCGGCGCAGCTCGGAGATGACATTTATAATTCACCAAAGTGATTGATGCAAAAAATGATCTTCACCAAAATTTGCCGGAGCCTGGTGTAAAACCCGGAATATGTCATGCTGAAATTTCAAGTCATCTGAACAGTGGATTATTGTGCAATCAAGGTTTGAAGTTGAGACGCTTATTTATTTCAAAAAACGTCGTCAGTAAAGCGTTAGGAAAGTGGCGCTTTAATAAACATTTGTCGGCAGTTAAATATCCTTCACAAACATCTAAAATGACAAAAGAGACCCGACACAAGCATTTTGTTAGTCAAACAAAAGGTTTTTAAAAGTGTAGACGTTTTTTCAGACTGTTGTTCTAATCTTTAAAAAAATGCGTTTGCAGCCTTGCAGAAATTTTTGTGCAATTTTTAAAATAAATTCTAATTGATGATTTGCATGTATCTAAGATTAGTTTTAAGTATTTATCAAATTTATCCAAAACTGATTCTTACTGAATTTAAGTAAATACAAGTCGATAGCTTCATTTCCTTTTCTTATCTAGTAAAAATGAGCGGCGGCAAACGCAAACTAAACCATTTTTTTTCTTACAATTTACTTTTTTTTTTTCTTTAACATCTGATTGCTACATTCGTATTATCTCATCATTTCCGTACTTTAAGCACTTTTTATCGTCTAAATATAAATTTGAAAAACCAGGCTTTTAAAACACCCTGTAGCGAACAATTTTCATACTTTACTATCTAAACTATTGCTATTATCAATTTACATTGTTTGTATAATACGATAGTCACTCTTCGATCAAACCGGTTTTTACGGATCATTTCTAAAGGTCATATCTATGCCATATGCACATGTGCAATGCAAATTTCTTCCTGGTCTAATACGAGGAATTTCATAAATAATTTTTGATACTGGTTTTAATAGAAATGTGGATTATTACATGAAATAGCAGGTAAATTGGCTGTTTAATATTTTATTCAAATACTCAAAAGAAATGTTTTTTTCTCTTCTTTTTTTAAATGTGTTGTTCAAACATAACTGCAAAAATTAAGAATTTTAAGATTTAGCAATATCCATAGTAGATGTTTGTTATATATTTAGAACGAAGGTCATACTAAACGAGACACTCCGTTAAACTTTAACAAAAATAACTTCAAAATAGGTTTAACCGTACGCAGTTTAGGTATCGCTGTAATGGTTTGTGTTAGTAATTGAACCGATCAATACATACAAGTTCTCTCATAACACATTTAAATTCACTTCAAAATTTTAAATACCTGTCGTTCAAAAGTATTTTCTTTTGTTTAATTTGTGCACGACTTTATTGCAATATTACATTTCATATTATGAAGTCAAGACAAAATACCAGAAATCAAATTACTATTCATGATGTGTTATATCTAATTAAAAACACAAAAAAATATCTATTGTAACATACCCATCGAAGTGTAAATAGTCGGGAAACAAGTAAAAATGAAAATAACTTGACTGTTTGCCATAATTGTGTACAATTATATATCTTACTATGAAAGAAATAAATTAATGAAATAATCCACTTGATCAACGGATATTTCTGTACAATAAATAATGTTCAGAATGTATCGGCAACGCCCAATTCTTAAAAAAAGAGTAGGACAGTCTTTTATAGTGTGGGTAGTTTTTATTACATTTTCATGATCAATTATTGGTCAGTCATCATTATAATAGTCAATTATTTTAAATACATGCGTTTAATTATCAATATTCAAGAGGAAATAACATAATTATCTGATTCATGTTAAAAGGCCATAAAGATATATAACAGATTGAAGACTGCGTAAAATAATTCATTTAAACTTTACATTCAGTGTTTCTGTTATATTCTTAATCATGCAAGGTTTAAAATAATTCTGATAAATAGTTTTCATTCTACTTCATGCATTTTTGCCACGTTGCATCTTTAAGTATTGACATCAAATCTGTATTTATTTCTCGATTATTTTGGACAAGACAAGTTAATTAGCTATGCGTGTGCTATCAAACTAGTATTCCGGTTTCCAGTTGTTTTTTCTAACTCATTCTTAAGTTGCAAAATCTGAAATTGTAATATAAATTTCAACTTTTAATTCATTCATGTAAACAATTGTATATGTTAAACGTTCATAGAAAAGAATGAATACTTCGTTGATAAAAAGCTATAATTGTATTGTTATCGGAAGTTACAATACGTTATATATTTGGACTCGTATACAGTTTGAAAAGTCATATTGGCCTCGCCTATTGACTCGTCCAATATGACTTTTAATAGGCGAGGCCAATATGACTTTTCAAATTGTGTACGAGTCCAAATATATGGTGTATTGTATATTAAAATGTATAATAACCTTTAATTATTAAACAACAAGGCAACATGACTGGTATTTATAATGTAGTGACATCATACAGGTTCATTAAAAATAGTGTATATGAAATTTGGTAAATATCTTGTTAAACTTGTCAGGATAATTCTTGAACCAGATTCTTATACAGCCAATTACGACAATGCGTTCTGTTATATAAGTACACATGAAACATGTACAAAACATCAGCAACTCGATTAGCTTGTTAACATATTTTAATATTGTGACATTATGTAAAATGTGTGTATCTCGAGAAAAATTTATATGATTTACGTTTACAATAATACTTCGTGACGTAGATTTTTACAGAATTATAGCATCGGCATTATCAATACTTTGTCATCGGCATTGACAATACTTGACAATTGAGAACCTAAGTTTATGTAATGAGATCTTCTTCGGTTAAAGCATTTACAAATGATTGTACAACAGGATATGACGTTGGAAATTTCTAAGACCATTGCATCTTTTAGGGTCTGTCATAATGTGATTATTCATACTTTATATGAGTTCAACTGTAAAAGTAAAGTGAAAAAAGTTAAGCATAATTGTTGTTGTAGTTATCTAGTACTTAATAGCGTGAAGTCCAACAAATAAAGGTAAGTTAATATTTTCTTTAATTCAAATAGAACATATTTCCACTAGTTGTACCTTAGAAGATTGTAATCAATTTCAAGTCTGAATGGATTGATCAGGTAAGAGTTCGTTGTAAGCTTTGGAGCTATTCTGAGCTTTGAGTACTTCTCAAGTTTCTACGGTTGAGAAGAAGATGCCAAGTGACGACACCCTATTTGATAACTTTTAGGAAGCCACAAAAAGCGCTCCAGTCAATGAAAATCTTAAGACTTGGTCATGTGATCAGTCTATATCAATATTTAACAATATAGCAATAGCAAAGTTATAACAGACATACGTAGCACATATATGGCTTAAATGAAAAGCCACATTAACAAATCTGAAATACCATTTAAAAATACATATTAACATAAAGTCCGTCCAAAATTTATTAGCGTAGTAATATATGCAGACAACAAGCAGAATGTAGATTGATTTGTTTGTTGTTGTTGTTGTTGTCGTTTGGATGGCAGTAAATGTATTTTGGTTGAAAATTTTATATGTTTTCAAGAGTGCGAAATTCAAAGGAGAATATTTTTATAAAAATGTTATATTCACTATTTTAGGAAGTATATATATATATATATGAAGCTTATTATGTAGTTATAATTGGTCAAATGAATTTTAACATATTAATAGTGATTAAAACAGTTTAAAACAGAATTTGAATTTGAAATAATATATCAATACTATAAATAAAGATTAAAGTAAAGAAAATTGACAAAATACTCTTAACTTTTAAAAGATATTAATTTCAAGGTTTTTTCCTTGTTTTTGTGTATTTGTATATTGCTATTCTATTACATATGAATATCTCAAATGGAATTTGTTAAAACTATCTCTCTGTATATATGAATAATTATGTATAATATTTGTGTATAATAGAAAAAAAGATATGATATGATAATTGAGAGCGTAGTAATCGTTCTTTTAATGACCACATTAAGAATATCAAACAAAACAAAATTATTTAAAGATTTATTAAGGAATGTCCAGTATACATGTATTTATTTATTTTTTATATATTTATTTACTAGTACATTATTTCATAATGATAGCCACTCACTATTAAACGTCTGACAAACATTTTCTAATTAAATAACTTTTTGACATAGACATTTGTTAACTTTATATCTGATGTCGAAGATAACAGTCCGTACCATTCCATCGTGGTAATGAAGTCACGCGGGACTTCAACGTACGATGTAGAAGATTGAATAATGTTTAAAATTTGAGAGATGTTTCACTTTACATTAGAAATTCTCAAGATTTGATACAAACAAATATAAAAATGTATATTAGATCAAGTTCGGACCTAGACTATCTGGCATGGCCAGTTTTTCATTTTCGCTAAGACGGGCCTCTTACGAGGGTTGTTCGGAAAGTTTTGAGACAATATGATTTTCTCTGTTTCTAATTACAGCTGCGAATATTATTTAATACAAATTATAGCTTAATATGTTATTTATCCGAGTTATGTCTTTAAAACGTTGTAACGTTACTATACGGCACATAATCGTTTCCATAGCAACACCTGTCTACGCATCCTGGCGCACGGACTATTTTCTTGTTATAAGTTTTCTTACTGAATAAAAAGAGCCCCTAAAATTGCGCCAAACGTCACGAAAATTTTATGACGTCACTTCCAGCTTAAGGACGTCATTTCCGCTAGTTGTTTAAGCCGTTACCGCAGATCATTATAGCAATACGTGCGCGACAAGACAACGACTATGGAAACACCGTCAAAAGAGGAACAGCGTGTTTTTTTTAAGTTTTGCGTTAATCTTGGGAAAACGCCAACAGAAGCTAAGCAACTTCTAGAACAGGCAAACAACGGACGTACTGTTAGTCGACCATTGGTATTTAGATGGCATAAAGAGTTTCGGGATGGCAGAAAGTCAACAAATGACAAGGAAAGGAGCGGTCGCCCATCCGTCATCGACGATAAACTGACACTTGCAAGAAACGCGCTTCAGTGCGGAATCCGGTTTGAGGACCTAATTGAACTGCGCTCGAGCATTATTGCAACATTTAAATCTGACTGGTATAGAAATGTATTCGCCAAGTGGGTTACGAGGCATGAGAAATGTTTACGTTGTGAAGGAAGATACTTTGAAAAGGAGTTTATCACACACCCGTGCCGATTTTGCGACTCCGTAAATATGGTATTGCACGGCCGTGCATATATTTTGACGTGACGTCATTAGCGTTATACAAACGTAGTGTGAAGAGCGCTAAATGTAAGCGTTATACTATAGGCGCGTCAATGAAATATGACTCTTATTTCACTTTAAACGGTCTTTATTTTGGGTATGTGATAAATAGAATATTAAATTCATGTAAGTTCCATACTGAATTTATCGCACTCGTTGAATAAAATAATATTATGCTCGCCAGAGGCTCACATAATATAATGTTATTCAACTCGTGCAATAAATTCAGTATGGAACTTACACTCATTCAATATCCTCTATAGCAGTTGACTTTTCTACGGTGACGTTAAACTCTGGAAATAACGGCAACGTCGGATAACGTCGTTGCGTGCGCCGGGTCACCGGTAGTGTCTGTGCCTAACGCTTTGTAGCTTTTGTATACATGAAGCTATTGTTATGAAATTTTACACTATAATAGATGAGGTATTAAAGTAATACATAGTAAACTCTTGTTTGATTTTATCTTTTCCAACGCTAAATATTGACCCAGTCTCAAAACTTTCCGAACAACCCTCGTATTTGTAAGACGGTTACACAAGGTTAAACTAAAACGGCAAGTAAGATTTTTCTCAAGTACCAATAGCTTCTTTATAGTTTACACACTTCCTAATCAGTACAAAGTACATAATATTGGTAAGTTACATAACTATTGCTCCAATTTTTTTCAAAGTTATTGCCCTTTTAAGCACCGAGACTATGGATAGGGTTAACCTAAACCGACAAGTTGGATATATCTTAAGTTCTAATTGTATTAATGGCTTTATGATTTCCATACTTACTCATTTATATGATGTACAAGTTGTTGCCAGGTTATATAGCTGTGCCATCCATATTTCCCACTTATTTCCCCTTTTTATCACTTAAAAAATAAGACCTTGCATGGTTAAATAAATCTATTCCGGCAAGTTGGATTTATATTAAATTATTGTCTTCAGAACAATGTTAAAATCGCTAAAATGACACTTGAAAAAAAATCAGTTGTCTTAACCGGGATTTGAACCACAGAACTCTCACATCTAAATGAAGCGCCTTACCATCGGACCAAGGGCTTCAAATATAGTTATAACAAAAAAGTATAAAAAAAGTCAGATGCAAACAAAAAGATTCTGAATTTAGAATTTCCATTTGGGTTTGTAATTCTTAAAGTGATATTCAGGCAAAATAATGACAAAATATTAAAATTATCCCATGAACTCAAATCACGCTAAAATAACATTTCTTAAACTTTCAGCATGAATTTCTGTTTAAATTCTATATATTTTGGGTTTGAAGCGTAAATATATATTTTTTTATATATAATTTAGACACCAACAGAATCACCGAAAGTTTTCAAACAAGTCATGTGACTTGAAGTTACAATAACAGATATTGCAGATATTGTATGATTGAAACAAGTCTAAGTCTTTCATTTGACATGTTATTTAACGTTTCCAGAGTTCACTGTGACAATTTTTGTGAAATCCTAGCGCTCTAACCTGCCCACGCAGGACAAGTTAGTAAACCACCTTTTTTCTTTATATGGAGAAAAGATTTGTTCCTTTGACTGTCTAATTCATTCATTTTGAGGTCATTTACAGAATAATTCATGAAAAATTAAAAAAAAAAATAAGAGATGAAAATTTTGCCTGTGTCTCCCTTGTCTCCCTGTGTCTTCCATATTTGGTAGGTAGATACTTTTAATGATTCTTTAACTTGTTGTGGAGTAAGGGGTCACTGGTGTTAAGGTCAAGGACACTGGTGTAAAAATAATTTTAAACGTTTTTGTTCATACGGCCTTTAATTTTAAGTAAATGCTTTTCATGTGTAATACTGACATGCATGATTAATGTAACCGTGCTATTGGCAAAATATTTATGCAATCTGTTTTTTTTTTAATTTCAGTAGGATTAACTTTGTTTCAGAAATCTTTTTAACTAAGCTCAAATAGAAAAAACGTAACATGTATTGCCTTACATATAGCCCATAAACATTGTAAACATTAACTTACTAATCCTCCCTTTAAAACTGAGCTTATGTAGGTAGTCAATAGTCCAAGTTTTGTCTATAATTATACAAAGCGCAATAATAAAATGTTGTTCTATTTCAAAAGCATTTTAAGTGAAACAGATATATTTTTTTCATTTTGATTTAAGAATAATATGTTAAGGACAATTAAACTTTATCTTTTGAGAATAATATTAAGCTTAATATGATAATAAATTATTATCATACTTTGAAGTGCATTTGATAGCAAGAGAATCCATTTATTTAACGTCAATAACTGATAAACCACATAAAGCAAATATTTAATCAAACGATACGCTTCATGATACGGCCATTGTTACCTTTATTTTGACTCATAGGTAAAACCTTTCAAACTTTACAACTATTAAAAACTACACGAAGATTGTTTTCTGAGTTATAAATAGCTGTTTTGGTATCGATTCTTTTTTTGAATACATAAATAGATATAGTCGTTTCAATTGTAAATCAAATATCGACGTAAAATTTTTCATTTGTGTATGAATTGTAGTTACATTGATATGACAGCTACCGTACCAAATAGAACAAAGTTCGCCGATTTAAATAAAGGCAATAATGTATGCTTTACACGCATAGTGATCGATACTGTTTTTTAGAATTCAAATTTCTTGCTGGTTTAATACGAAGAAATAAATGACAAATTCCTGATACAAGTTTTGACAGTTACTGTAATGTGGATTATCAGATGAAGACACAGGTAAATAAGAAATTTAATAATATTATATTAGTTTAAGGCATAACATTTACTCAATAACCATGAGTTTCATCAAATATTGTGTTGCACTTTAAATACAATATCCAGAATGAAACAACTATTAGATATGTGTAGTTTCTTTAATTATGTTTTAAAATGCACTGACATCGAAAGTAAATATTTTCGTTGAAATATTAAGTACTGTCATTTAACAATTACAATCTTGATAAATCATACTGAACGAGATATTTTTACATCCACATCTGTACTTGACATTTCTTTAACGGTGATTTATTATTTTAAATCTGGGTAAAAAAGTTGAAGATACGTTAAACGAAAAGTATTTCAATTTGTCTCTATATTTGTTTATGTGAATAAAATTTACACGATCCATATACAATACTGTCTAACACTATATTGTCAGTGTATATAGTTAGTTATATAGTACTGCACTATAGTATTGTCTGGGTTTTACGCCGATTTCAACACGTCCTTTAGTCATATTATTTTGACGGTCGGTCCTTCTTAAAACTAGTTTTCCAAGATTTACCAGTAATATCACCAACTTCTTTTCAAATAAGCGATTACTTATCCCCATGGTCACTGAATAAGTAATTAGTGAACTATGAAAATAGGCTCATAGGTCAATTGCAAGTTTTACTTTTTTACAAGATAATAATGGCACAGTTAGAAAAAATAGTGCATGTACAAGATATAAACTAGATTTTTCTTGAGTTGACATGTATAATCATTTTGATTCGCAAGCAAAACGCCTCCAGATTCATGTTTACTTTCATGATATTTGAAAAATGTATTCAAACGTGAAGTGAACAACGAACGTAATTTTAAACATTGTAACCGGCACGTACAATCCCAGGTCAACTGCCAAAAAAAGGTCAAATAAATTTTGAGAAAAAAGCGCATTCTTTGCAAATCACGCTGTAGAAATATGTGTGAAAAATACCACAAAACCAGTCCTTAATCCTAGGACTTATTATAACTCCCAGATTAATCGCATATAACTTCTAATTTATTACTTGGATACTTTTCTTAAAACTTTACTATTTTTTCAAATATGATTTTCTTGAAATACTTTCGCTCATCTGGAGGCATGCAGCTTGAAAAGTATTCGAAATCTGTTGTATGAGTCATCTGTATATACATACATAATGTCGTCATTTAACACGAAAGTGAGCTGTTGTTTAACCCTATTTCCTTTAAAATAATCGCTTTTGTTCTTTCACTTACGGAAGAAAATGTATATATATATTTTACATTTTAGTTACTGAATCAGCATAATTTCATTATAACAAACTGATTGAAATGGAAACTATAGTGAGCTGCATACTAAGTCGCACAATTTGGCAATGTAACCCTTTTGTATAATCCGGGTCAATGTGTTTCAAGACTGATATGACGCTTTAATAATATCAAGATATATTATGTATATATAAGGGGTAATGAATCACGTAAAGTATACTATTGACAAAATCAGATTTTATATATTGGCTACCGTGCATTTAATTTGATACTTCAATATTTTCTATTCATACGAACCTCAATTGTTGTACAACTGGACCTATAAAATATTCAAACACATGCGATTCATATCATCTTTAGAATTCGTGAATGAATCTTCAATTTAAATTAAAAGTGTGGCGCTCACAAAGAAACCCACGGTTCATATGTTATAAAAATATATATGCATAATGTCATAAACATAATTTTGAGTTATAGATAATATAATATATAATTGGCGTATAGTAACTTTTATGATAAAGATAGCTAGAAATCTATATATAAATATGTACGGAAATGTATAGCGACCACCCTTACATGTTAGTTAAAACAGGATTTTTGACAATTTGTTTAATACGAGGGATGATAAAAAATAAACCGGACTGTGACTGTCAATTGATATATATCACACTTAATCGGAAAACAATACCTGTAAGCTGATGGTATATCTAATCTGATAACGCCAATAGCTTGTCCGTAATAGTGAATTCAAAAACCATGGTAACGCACACCCGGCACAGTGCGTAAATTCGCCTTGACATCAGACGCTTTAAGCTGCGTATATTTAACAGTATGGCACATTTAGATTTCAAAATACGCCAAAACGTCATGAACCATATCTTTGACATGGTCAGTAAAAATTATTTCATTTAAACCATATTTATATTTGCAATCACGATTCAAACATCACATGTTAATGAAATATTACCGTTAAAACTATGTCGTCGGAATGTCTCGAAAATCAATCAATAAGAAAAATTTGTCAAAAGTAAGACGAGAAACTGTTTAAAACGTAGAAAAAGATTATGGCTATCAAGGGAAAAGTTCCAGAAAGCCACAACATATTTTTTGATTAGCATAAAGAATTAAAAAAGGGTAATAGACAAATAGAAAACAAGTAAGGGAGAGACAGAAAAAAGAAATTTTCAAGGACGTTTGTGACGTCAATCGCCAAGACGTTGAAAAATGCCAGCCGATTGACTGCGGACATTGTCAACGATTTTCGACAGTAGCTACGGGACGGTGCAGTCAACTCTAAGGATTTTAAAATGATAATAGTTAATGCATTAATTACATATATTGTATTCTTTGGTACAATTGTATCAATTATTTTCTTATTTTACGCAGTAGTTTTATGGAGAAATTGTGTAAACAGTTAGACAGTCACTGTTCAAAATCGGCTATGCGTTTTATTTATTTTGAAATAATGACAATTTTGTTCATAGTTAATTTATTCTTTTATTTTTTCTTTCTTATGTATGATACATTATCATTCAGCAACATTATTTTACATCATTTGTAATACATAATATAGTTTATTGCTAGTGCGATTTTTCCAACAATCAAGTTACAGAAGGAAAGAACGGAAGTTTGCGTCATTACAGGAGCTCTTTATTATCATCCATTCTTTTATAATACAATATGATAACCACTTGTACAGAAATATATATAGGCAGTGAATTCGCTGCATCAACAACATGACCGTGCCACTTATTTGCCTACTCCGTGAATGAGTAAAAAGCTGCTCCGTTAAGGAAAATACGCTTGTGACGTCGTTAACGTCAACTTCAAAAGTTATACGGTGCGCCGCATTGCTTTACATGTACATGCCAATAACAGCATAACTTTTTCTTTGTTAATATTTTCCGTGTATTTTCATGTAAATTCATTTAACAGGTAAAGAATCATTTACAAAGTCCGGTTAATTTTTGATCATCCCTCGTACATATAATATACCTAAATAATTTTTACAAACTTACTTGATCTGAAATATTTATCTAGTTATATCTACCGTCCCTGCATTTTGGTAAAAACAGAATTTAAGACAATTTATTGAACACACGATATATATCTGACCAATATTTACATTGTTATTTGATCTTGAATATATATCATTTACTCAATCTGCTGTTTACATTGCTGGATTAAAATTTATGTGAATTTTTTCAATTCATTTACTGAATATGTATTAGTTATATATACTTGAGGTTTTTTATTCGCATACCTCTATCATTATGAAATATGATAAAACATATTTTACAATTTATATTTGATAATGAGGACAGAAAAATCCTGCACAATACAAAGCTTTTTTAAAGATTATATATTAACCATTTGAATGAGGCTTTCTGTATTTCAAAGATTAAGGAATGTGACTCCTCCATTATCGCGCAAATATTGCAGATCGGTTGTCATTTTCATCCTAAGTATCAGAAATCTAACCGAAAGATTTTTCTCCATCACCAGCATATATTATCTTTTTTAGCAACTGGTTGATTAAGCCTTTTTTACATAATCTTTATCTTGTAACATCCTCTGTACACGCCAATTTTAAATCAATGAGTAGCTAAATTGGTGGAAATTATCATTTTAAATGCATATTAAAGAGATTTTTTTTCCTATGAAAAATATAATTCATCGTGCGCTTCATCACCATAGCATTTGATTTTTTAAAGTTTCTATAAAGTGATAGTCTTATATATGATGTGTGACACGAGAAAAGTCAAGACATTTGTATTTGATAAAGGAAGCAATTAAATCAAGTTATGGTGTAAATCATGTATAATACGCATTCATCGCTTCTTTTTATTAAAATGTAGTTCTTCCAACAGCTATTCTTGCGATAATTATATTTTAAATAGTTGTTTTTATGTCTTATTTCTTAACAAGAGATATGTTATTATTTATCAAGTTGCTGACGGAGGAATAAAGAATGAATAAGATGAATGTGACCGAGGGGCTAGCAGAGGGTTTATATATAAAAATTAAAACGTGGCTCTCGACTGTTCCACATTCATACCCGGTGCGCTTTGAGAACCAGCATGGCTATATACTCGTAACCATTCAAGAATATGTTGGTTTTCACATTCAAGGCGCACTGCATATTAATACAAAAAAGCCGGCACCCTCGAAAAATATTTATCTAAAATTATTAATAAAGCTAATTTATACAAAAGTAGATGTGTTATTCGCTAACCGATTTATTTGTTAAGATCATACAAGTTTACTTGCCGTCTTTAGTTATGACGCAAACAATTTTTTTGTTAAAAATAAGTAAAATATACACAAGTTTTTAACTTGCACAAGCGTAATTAGGACTGAGAATTATTCTGAAATCTAAAAATCTGCAAAAACAAATGCGAAGAAAAACATAAATCTTTGGCAAGAAAATTATCTACCGGTATTTAGAGAACGAAACATTTCATTATGACTATAAATACATGCATTTGTAAAATGGTTTCTAAACTTTGTACGAAATCATTGTTTTTAATTATATTTAAAGCATTATAAGCATATAAAAACATATTAAACATTTTTCAACATGTTTGGGAAACGATGACTCAATCAATTAAACACAACCAGTTACAATATGCATATAAAATATGAAAAAGGCAAAGCTTCAAAGTGAGGTCGATTTTCTTTTACCGTAAAATAGTTTAAAATAATCGTTCATTTTTATTTTACATTTTCCGTTTTAAAATTGTCATTCGGTATGATATACACTGCTTCCGTTTATTTGTGTCCCCCCCCCCTTTCTATTGTGGTTTTAATATAAGTGCGCAGGACACAAGTCTACGCTTCAAATTTTCAATCAGAGTACATCGGCTTTTATCGTTATCTTGTAATTCGAAAAGTGTGTCAATTCGGTACTTCGGACGAAAGTTTTCAAAACCACTATCTAGCAGGTACTCGCGTTACCGTAAAGCTCGCTTTGCCAGCAGGCCATTCGGGCCAGCTCGTCGTGCTCGCTATTAACACAGTGTACCCAAGGGATGAAGTGGTTGAACATATTTGGTTCAAGCGAGCAAAATGGTTGCAAACTGGACAAAATGGCAACAGTCATGAACATTTATAACACTGGCACATATTTTCTAAAGGTTAGTGGGTTAGTATATTATTATGGAGTACAAATGTATTTGAATACGCCCGTTCATTAAGGCTCACTCGGTTTTGGTTTCCTTGCTTTTGATTTGACGAAGTTACTGAAGATGTATATATTTTGAGACTTGACAAGTGATTATTCTACTCATTTATCCACATCTGTTAGTTTGGAAGGTTATCAAACAAGACAAGATATATTTTTTCAATAGTGTGCAAATGTTTTGATTTGCATGTCCCAAGTAAAATTTCAATGCACAAAAATATTTTGTTGATAGCAGTTTGGTTGCAAACATGTACTTCTACCAATATTTGGTTGCAAACTTACTATTTTTGAGTCGATTCTAAAATTGAAAAAATATTCACCAACGATCACAGATGTTTCCTTTACAATCAGTTTCATTTGTGATATTTTACCTTTAATATGGTTATGACATTTTTATGGTTGTCAATTGGCACGACGACTTTATGCCCAACCTTTTCTGTCCACTTCTGCTTTGCCCAGTGCCCAACTGGGTGCCTATGAGGTTGTTCAGTGTGATTGTACTTTGTTTGATGCTGCGTTCTGTATACGTTGCTCTGCCTTTTCGATCTTTGTTCTAATATGTTTCCTGTTTCACAACCAAAGTGTGCGTGGGTAGTTTTTTAATTGCAAGATTCTAAGTTAGTTAAAAAAACTTCACGGAAGATACATTTTATAAATTATTGTGAAGTTATTAAATAGCTTTACTGAAATTGCACGGGAAAGAAAAGCATACATGAAATGAGAATACAATGTACATATTTAAATTTTTTTTCAGTTGAAAATCATGTTATAATTTAAGTTAAACATTTACTTTCATAATCGGAGGACGTTGTCGCGTTATGAATATAGTTCCGTTCACACCATTTCAGCAATTTTATTGACGCCTAAGTTTGCAATCACAAATTCTTAAAGTACAAGTTTGCAATAAAAATGTGCTTGAACAAGATAAGTTTTGTGTATTGACATGCCAATTAAAACACTTATACAGTACATGCATTAACAAAACATATGTTTTATGACTCACTCTGGTGGATTTTGTCAAGTTTGCAACCATTTTGCTCGTTTGAACAAAGTATGCAGTCTTTCACGTTCTGCCCCTAGGTGCCATCTAAGGACTTTAGGGTTTAAATGAGATAAACCTCGCTTTGCTACACAAACATGGATGTAACTAGAAATCATTCTAAACACTGTCGCCTAATGACAGCAACAATAAGTATTATTTTCGACAATAATTCGTATTTTTACATTCGACCGCTGTAACATGGATAATATTCGTGCCAATATCTTATGTAAAATAAGATCTTATTATACATGATAATACTTCAACCTCGGTTAGGTCGAACTCATAATCTCTCAGACAAATTAGTATGGGCCCTCCAAGTTTGAGCCAACGTGGTTAGACTGGATAAGCTTTAATTTTTAACTGTCATATGATTTTCTATACATCTTTTTTAAAGGAATGTCCTGACTGGAAAATTCAACCATTCCAATGTCTTCATTCAAATTCAAAGAACTTAAAGGTGTTGCAGATGATGTCCGATTCAAAGATAAATATAAACACCAACTGTCCGAGTTCCAGGAAGAAATTAGAAAGTTAGAGAATGCTATTTTAGAGGTATGTATATGTGTTTACAACACATTTTTCAAATTTTAGATATATGCCTTCAACATGGTAGTTTGCAATGTATGGTGAAAAAATGATTTAAAGAAAAATGATTTTAATAGTTTATTACTTTTGATTGCCAAATTGTAAAAGAATAACTGAAAATATCTCTAAATCTAAAACTATCACCATAATATTATTATACGTGGTAACATTTTACAAGTTGTCTTCATGTATCCTAAAACCTTTACTGTAGTGATATTTTTATACCATAGTTTTATTCAATTAAGTTTATTATACCAAAGTAAACATTAGTTTTCGTATCTTTAAGATTTTGACTTCTGAACGATATTCTTTCAAAACATGTGTTATGGACTTTAAATGTCCTATCATATTGATTTATTTTACAAACTTTTATATTAACAAGGTAAAGCTTATTTACAGGCCGATAAGAGAAAATATGATGCCGCAATAAAGAATATAAGACAACTTATAAGGAATAGAACCAATGGTTCGCGTTTTAAGGAATTCGACGAAAAACTTAAAGAGTTAGAATCAAAAGTTGTAAGTATTACATGTTCATCTATCTGTTTCTATCAATAATGGCACGTCATAGTCATATAAACATATATGCTCATATTCAGGGGTCAGTTCCGAGCTCCTTCTTTTTCTCCTTTACAGAAATGACCACTTTCTCAGAACGACAATTTGAAAGATGATTCTGATGTGTACCTTACAGTCACTTTCCTTTCCGATTGTCATATTCTACAAGATGATCCAAAGAAACTTGAGAGTTTTCTCAAAGTAAATAATATGAAATCTAACCCCTGTAAATGCCAAGTCCTCAATAACAGACGTAGTAAAACATTTGCGGTTCCCTAACAAACAAACCAAAGGTTATAGCAAATGCAAACACTGACAAAAGTACTCTATACACAACACTTGCCAGACTTGAATAATCTTCCACAATTGTGTCACCTCACACACAGGCAAATGGTAACACAAATGACAACTCTAGATATACAATTGCCATGAAGTCTAGAACATATAAGAATGCCTGGTTAATAACGGGTATGTTATTAATATCTACTATAAACTATCTTGCAATTACCGTAATTAAAGTCCAAAAGTCTCGCTTCATATGCATACCTATATATGCATATGCATACCCATCGCCTCCTTCAGACACATGTCAACTGAGACTTTTTTGAAAACATTATAAAAGACTTTTTTTCCACATACCTCTATAGTGAATAAAGTGCCAGAATAAATCTAACTACTATGCCTGTCATTGAATAATTCACGATCGTACAATGTCGAGTTTAATTACAAACGCCACATACTTATGATATAGTTCAAGATATGAATGTAATTATGTTTAGAAACTGTTATCAATTTTATCGTAAACACATAAACTGTTCACGTTTGGTCTTTCGTTTATGCATGTCAACGCTAACAGAATTACACATACTTAAGGCTATTTCTCACCCCAGTTTCATGAATAGTGCTGGTTTTACATAGATGGAGTTTCGAAGCTGAAACACATATGAAACTTAACGATTCATTACACAAATATAGATAAATTCTTGCACCGCCGGTATAGCGAAGATCTATGATCTATCAGCATCAGATAAATAGTACAAGTACATTGGCTCGCGCGCACCAACGCAGGCAGGAATGTAGCTTTATACACTTGAACGAAATAACAATACTTTACGAAGACGAATAATCAAACATAACTTTAGGAAGATTAACCAAAATTAAAATTATTTAAGTGAAGAAGAAAATAAAAATAATAACTTTGCAAACGTTTGACTTCGCAAAAAAGCACCTATCATTTGTTTCGGGCGTTACATTTTTGACAACATGCACGAATATATTGTGCTTCTGATTTTACTGAGGAAAAAACATGCACTGATTTTAATAATATGACTGCTAAGATTTGCTATCTGTTAATGCAATATGTCTTTTATGCATAGACCTGTTGGCTTTTATGTTAATGAGTGTTACCAAATATGTGTTACCAAATTTATGAGCGTTATCAACATGAAGCACTTTAAAGTAAATGAGTGTTAACAACATGAAGTACATTTTAGTATAAGAGTGTTACCTACTTGAAATACTTTAAGTACATGCACATTGTATATAAGTGTTAAGGTGAAATATTTTTCAGTACAATAATCTTATCAAATGATATACATTTAAGTACATTGTATATAAGTGTTACCAACATGAAATAACTTTAAATATATGAGTGATAAATACATGGAAAACTTTTTCGTTTATGAGTGTTGCCAACATGAAATACTTTTAAGAACATTGTATATTATTGTACTTTTAAGTTCATGACTGCTACCAGCATGAAGTCTTGTTAGTATAACAGTGTTATCAACATGAAATACATTTTATTATTTGATGCGGAAACTGGTTCGCTTTCTTTGACCATAATGATATTTAAACATGCATTTTAGCAAAACGGTCTTTAAATTTATTGAAATCAAAGTTGTTTGCTTTTATTGTTGTATCATGTACATTTGTATAGGAAAAATCAAATAATGATGCGCAAAACAAAAAGTTAATTTTTTAAGTGTTTTCATTTCATAGTTTGTCCTTTTGATAAGTTTAAAAGCTAACATTTTGAAATAAAGATGAAAAATAGTTGTTTTAGTCTTTATAAATGTACATTTTATACAAATGAATACTGATACATCTTGAAATTAAATGCTTCTTCAGTGTTACTCAAGGCAACATATGATATATAAGAATGGTGTTATATTGTATTACAATAAAAAAGACTAATTTTGAACGATGTAGGCGTGCATGTGTAACGAAACAGTTTTTAGGATAGTATTTAACTTACCTTCATATTGCACTTTATTATTCACCTTTTAGTACCCTATCGGTTTACCGGAGGGGACTTGAGGTTTACCCTGCACCCGTCATTCCGTCCGTCTGTCATTCCTTGATAACGCTATGGAACGCCGTGACTGTCTTATGTGTTCAATGTTTTTGCTATCTTGTGAAACTATGATATTATTTTTTCGTTTTAGCATGTTTACATGTGCGATTCACATCATGTCTTGTCAAAGGACCATACTGATTTGTTCAAACAGTATGTTTACTTGTGAAATTATCATGATGACATGCGCAGATAACATGTTCAGGACATGGAATAAACCTAGTGCTATACCTTTTGATGATAGGAAATGTACAAATTGTTTTATTTTTGAAGATGAATTTCACTTTATTTTAGAATGTTCTCTATATAATGAATTACGAAAAAAATATATAAAAAACACTTTTGGAAAAGACCAAATATACCTAAATTTGTTACATTGATGAATTCAGAAAATGAAATAGAAATTAGAAACTTATCAATGTATATATTTAAAGCTTTCGATGTTCGAAACACTACTCTTTATAGTTAATCAAAAGTTTGTCCCAAACGCTGTCTAACTGTATCTTACATACACTTATTTTCGTTTTGTTTTGTGATTTACTTCCTTATTAATAGGATGGTATCTTTCCTTAGTATCTATTTACCAGTATATGAATTGAGACATGTTGATAGTATATTCTATCTATAGTTTACGTTTTCTGATTGCTAAAAATACTTTGTAACTTAATGATATATGTTTTATAAAGTGTGACATTGACCATTTGATTGTATTGTATGCTTTGTTATATGTACTGTGTATGCATGGACATATTGTCCAAATGTACTTTGAAATAAACTTGAAACTTGTTAACTTGTCAAAGTAAAATGATGACTTGTGCAAACGACATGTTATCTTGTCAAAAGTGAGAAAAATACGCTGCATGTGATGATCAACTCTTGCAAATAAACGAATTAAAGACATTTCAGACCAGACAACATTGTTCTAAAGGTTAACACAACGGACTAAAAAAAACTTTTTTCACTTTTGGTCCTTAAAATATAGTTTTGTGTGACATAGGAATATTTCTATTAAAGAAACATAAACTTAAATGTATCACAGAAAATGCATAAATACAAAATAGATAAAATGTAAAATTACAGAGCTGTCATAATCTCTTTTGACATATACTAGTATCAAACACCAATCAAAACCATATTAATGGATATACTATACATTTATAGTAATATATATATATATCTAAAATTGCAGAAGAAAGGAGCTGGATTTTTAAGTGTTATAATGTAAGTATGCAAAATTCTACCGTAACGGTACATCTAGATATGATATTTTTAAAAAAAAAAAAAACATTTTAACATTAAACTTGATCTTGCACCATCTTTATACTCGTTGGAAATTGACAAATCAATAAATCATAAATAATATGCACTTTCCTTTTTCATAATGCATGATAATGAACAGAGATCCATAATCAGAATTACTTCCCAATTAGTGCCATGATATTTTATATAATTAGTTTTGTTCACAATCATGAAACTAGTTTATACATATATAATATATAATCATATGGTTATTTTAAAGTGAAACAAAAACAGACGAGAGTGGGGCGGTCGGTGGTCGTAAGCAAAGCAAAGAAAGCGGTCCTATGTATGTGTATAATTTTTATACTTTATTATACTAGTATCTTTACAAATTAAAAAACCAATTTTGGCTCACTTTTTTCAAAGGAAAAGCTCTTGCTACAGTCATGGTGTCATTCCTGTTGTTACCTGAAAATTAATATTGGTCATATATATATTTATAAAGGGATTTTCGTCATACAAAAACTACACCTTCAAGTTGATCAGAATAAATGTTGCCTTTAAAGTTTGCTTGAATTTTGCTGAAACTAGAATAACTAATTGAAGACCTTAACCTTAAATGGAATTGGCAATGGGTCACAAATTCTTAAATTCAGCTCAAATTAATATAACTTTATTATTTTTACGGACTTAGTATTTTAACAAAAGAATTTTAATGAAAATAATAAAATGCTTTAACCTTCAAGGTCAAAAATTTTAATTTTTAAAAAATGTCATAACTGTGTTATTTATTTACAGATTTGAATCATTCTAAGATAAAGAACACTTATGACCAAACACATTAAATGAAATTGGAAATATGACTTGACCCTTAAATTTCCTTGAAAAATAACACTAATTGCAATACTGGCAAACCCTATTATTCAAGTTTGATCCTCATTGCAAAACTGGCAAGTCTTGTTATTCAGGTTTGAACTTGAACTAAAACAAACTTAACTTGACCGTTATGCCAAAGTGTTTATGTTGTTTGCTTGAATTGTCATAATTTTGTTATTTATTATAATTAATAGTCAGACTTGAACAAAACAACACTTGTACCTTGTCAATGTCAAATTCTATACAATTATTGACAAGTGTGAGCCATTGAATATGACGTGATATTCAACGGCAGATGACATATTGACCGAGGCGATATCACATCATATTCAATGGCTCACTAGTCAATAATTGTTTTATTGTGTGTGTATAGTCTAAGATTTAAAAAATCACAAAAGCACATCCTTATATAAAAAGACGCATATTAAAGTAATGATATTTTAATCGAGAAATATACCATAAAGAACAAAATGCAACAATAATATACAGTCTACGATGAAAAGTAATTCAATAACAGTCTCAATGTATATTAAGATAAGGCCAGTGAATATGATACTACACCAAATGAATATGATTGTATAGTTTTGTTTTGTTTGGACCAATGAAGTTCCAGTTATATTTAGATCATATAATAAGAATTTATAATTACATGTAATTTAATAAAAGAAAATGATGTTTTCTTGGATAATTCCATACTACAATATTCATCCTTCAAAGTTTTTCAAGCGTTGGCACGGTTAGCGGTGGTTCGTGTTAAGATGTAACAGTAGAATGTTATGTAATTAATGTAAATATTTCGATAACAACTAATGACGTTGTAGAGTGTGAAAATATTGTTCATTTAGATACACAATTGCCGATTAAACAGGGTATTTATTTTACATGATTAATACTTTACTTTATAAATTATAATTGTAGCAAAACCAAAACAGACATTAAATTTATCTTTTCCAAAGAACTAGGTATATCATTATAATACCCATTTTAATGATTTGGCAATTATATATTAAGTAGCATAAAAATTTATGATTTCTATTCTTAAGATATTATTTGGTGCTTACTTTTAGTTTGAATGGCCGACAAGGAACTGAAAGAAAAAGGACAAAGGCAGAGACACCACGTGAGCTTGTCAGGTAAATTAACTTTTGGTTAATTTCTATGTAATATTGTCATATTCACTTAGGTCTATAACCATTTTTATGTAAATGATAATTACTTAGGTAGGATTACTGAATTTTAAACAGACAAAACGAAAACTTTTCCATAAGATTTTTTTAACATTTGCATGACATTAGAATATGAATTGTTTAAGCGAAAAGGAGATGAGGGATCTCCGATCTTTAATTTGTATTATTAGAAGTCTTAGGAGTCAGGTTCATAAATGCAGAATAATTAAGGTCTTGCTCGCAATCATTGTTAATGATATGCCCATGAAATAAGCAATAAGTGTTTAAACCAATTATAGTATTTCCAACACATTTTGTTTAGATGACAGTTTTACGTATCCTGGAAAGCATATTTACATTCTTTCACATCTGTTTATACAATTAGTTTTAGTTTTTTTGCAGCATTACACCTTTTTGCAAAGGATGTTTAATTGCATTAGCAAATGTCTTATTATACAATTTAAATCACAGTCACATTTTTGCAAAAACGTACTTAACGATTTGTTATGCTTTCAGTGTAAAGGAAGATACTGATAACGATGAATGTCGAAATGAAATAGAAAAATTGATAGATAAACTCGAAAACGCATGTAAAAACAATTCTATACAGGAAAATACTGACAAAAAATCCAGTAATGCGGGGATCAAGGAGAAAAGGTCTCCAATTAAGCAACAATTTGACAGAGTACATGAACAGACAGACAGGTATGACAACTCTCTTATGATGATAAAAGTATTTCAAATATGAAGAAGAAAAATTAATGATAAATGAATGATAAAATATCTTGATACTTTCTACGAGAAAACAGAACTTGGAGTTTTTGTGGGTTATAATGGATAAAAGCATATGTCTTTCTAATTGAATATTCTCCCAAAAATATACCTTTTAATCAAATATATCTCTATTGAGATGCTAAGATATGTATTACGATATTTAAATTTTCTTTTTCAGAATCATAGCCCGTCTTGAAATGACAAGGTAAATCATTGTGTTTATACTTCCCTTTATTTTATCTTATTTATCTTGACACTATAATTACCAAGTTGAATTTACTGCGTACACGAAATTGTTAACACATGAATAAATGGATCCTTCAAAAAGGCATGTTATATATAATTATTTGAAAAACGATTCTTAGTAAAAACAGTCAAACTTTTGTCTTGATATTTCATTCGTGTTATTTCACATGTGAACTGTATCTTTCAGTGTCATGATTAACGTAAAAGGCAAAGCCCAAGACAAACTCGTAAAGAATGCCACAGAGAATGTAGAACGTGAAGCTAAAGCAAGGTGATTAATTATTCTTTGTTACCAATATACTACTAGTAGCTCTATATACAGAATTTTACAGTATGTCTTCAAAGCTCAATATCATCTAAAGTTGTGTGCATATTGTTTTCGTATATGTAGCTCATATCAATATAGAGATGATGATTAATGTCTGTTGTAAATAGATAAGTGGCAGGAAAGTGTTAGGGTGGTTCATAATTTAAAACAAATGGCATTGAAACTATCGTAATAAATTACACTGTTCCACAGTTTGCTGTTCCTGAAATTTTTGAAATGTGATATGTCTAAACTAATGCGCGATTTAGCTCCTAGGTAATGAAATATGAGAGTTGAATCGTGTTGTTGTCTTTTTATCAGTGTAAATAATATATTAAGCACTATTGTAGTCTATTCTCGTTCATATCTTAGAATGGAAAAAGTCATTACATGCCTTAAGAAGTTGGAAGAGCAAATAGACGCAAATAAAGTTGACGTTAAGTTTTTTCAAAAGCTAGAAGGCAGTGAAGAAGAAAATCAAATAAAGGCTTGTTTGGAAGACATTTGCGTTAAAGTAAACAACATTTGTGATAAAGGCAAAGGGTAGGTATATATTTTAAATCATTTTTGTGATATCCTCAATACATACTTTGTTTCTTAGAAATTCCTCTATATTGTTTTTACTCGTACATACTAGAATTAATGAAATGAACAAGTAATTACAAAGATCATAACATCAACCACAATTTGGCGATAACAAAAACATCTTGATAAAAATGTCTTGTCCTACCGAATCAAACAGTCACAGGAGATTGATGGCCTATTTCAAACTACGTTCCAAATGATCCAACGTCAGGCACCCAACTAGCGATACCTTTCTCGTTTCAGTTGCTACGCAGAAAAAAAGTTATTTCTACACATCACTTATTTCCAATTCCTAAGCACGTAATATCGCTATAAGATATCAAAAGCCTTGAAAGAAATGCCCACCCGAAGATCGAGTCGGTGATCTCTGCATTACAAATTTGATGTTCTCCCTTTTAAACTAAGCTGTTGAACATCAAATTTAGAAAAGTATTAATTAACTGAAATCTGGTATCGTTAAAGCTATTATCAGTAAATAACCATGGTTATGTCACATAAGCGTATAACGTATTTTTATCCAGCGTGTAACACGGGGCAAAGTGAAACAATCTCTAAAACGTACTAGTACAGGGTACGTTGCTCATCACGTCATTACTTCATATAGTTTGAAAATTTTCGATTACCATATCGTGGGAAAATGACAGCTTCTTTCGTACGCGGGAGAATGTTTTACAGTTTTGGGTTGTTTTTTTTATTTGTTCCATTGAAAATTATTAATACAAGAAATCTCTTATTAGATATCGATTAAATATAGTTTATTCATGCAAGACCAAAACATACAATAAGACTTTAAACAGCTCATGTGACAAAAGGTGTATGTGGCAAAGTTGAACAGCATAGTCCGGACAAACTGAAACAGTATGACTTTGCCCGACATACTATCAAAAGATAAAACCAAATATCATTTTTATGCACGAAAATATTGTTTAGCATCATTGATATTGGGGATCTCCAAATCACAGGTATATCCATATACGAATTTACTCTAGAATAAATGGAGAATAAAAAGTTTAAAACACACATAAATTGAAAATAATTAGAAATGACGGAAAAGATATAGGAAAACTATTCAGATTAGGACAGCAAATACTTATTAAATCTTCTTCCAATTATATTACAATAACCTTTGTAAAGTATGGATGCAATATTATAAATACATGTAATTTTGGGCTCTTGTCGAAATCTCGGGAGCATCTGTAGATTATGCTTTTAGCCTCTGAAACTGTGACACACCCTTTGAAGGTGTATGTAAACGTTTAATGAAGGTCTTTTGTGATATACAAGATTAATTAAGAAATGATTTCTTAGCGCATGGTGTATACAATTTTAACTAGTCTAAGAATAATTGTCACACAATTTAACGTGTTAAGTAAAATTTAAAAGTTTTGAATCCTAAACGATTCTAAATTAACAGTGATAAATCTATTAACGTTATATACCTTATATATCGTGTAAATGTTTATGCCAAATAGTGTATTATGGAATTTTGTCATTTTCTTAATATACATTGAATGCCATTATCGTTCAATTTATTATTATAGTAACTATATAATTTGGCTCACGCCTTGATTTACTTTACGCCGCAACCGAGGCAAAGAGAAACACATTACTAAAATTTCCTAGAGAACAATATTTAAGTAATCTTATATATATATATATATATATATTGTTCTCAGAATGGAATTAAAGAAATAACACCACTGTGTCCCGGTCTCCCATACGTCATAGCGCATGATATAGTTTAAGATCATGTCAGTCCTAGCGGTATGTAAGATTCTAATGTTACAAGTTTTAATGGACTGTAGTTAAAACGTTTATTTATTTTGAAATATTGCCAAAGGATCAGAAAATATGAGCTTTCGTGAGATATCGTGAGCAGCTTAAAAATGGTCAAACGCCCGTCATGTTCTCATGATTTGGGCACATTTGATATTTCAATATCCCAACAGTAAACGGCAGTTGACGAATAACAGGAGTCAGAATTTGCTAGCACGCGTACGGAGAATTGTCCAATAAAACGTCTTTATTTGATATGAGAATAAATTCACCAAGTAGGTTCACACACACCTACGACGTTTTGCATGCAGTTTCAAATAATTTCAATCTGCGATTGCTGTTTGGCGTAAATGGTATTTAATGACGTTACAATAAAGCAAAGTCGCCATTATGCGCATTTATATATTAACTTGAATATACAATGATGGTCATGAAATCTTTAGCTCTTCCATTTATGTATTGATAGTATTTTATATGGACGGGACTGTAATAATCAAAACAATCCAGAACCTTTGGTTTAATTCAGGGTATTTCCGTAAAGGCTTATGAAGTTTACAAGAATGCACGCCATGCATGCAAGAATTTGCAAAAAAAATACCAATTCATTTCCAAAAGGCAACCATTCTGAAAGTAAATCTACTGCCTCTCGTACTTAATTCCTAGCAACGTAATTTTGTTATAGGAAATTGGTTGTGTGTTGAATGAACACTATATAAATGAGCCGGGTACTAAATTGTAATGAAGCTGCGCGTAGGCTTTAATGTTTGTTGTATTTGTTTCACTTTTTAAAAGGTGCTTGCTCGATTACATTCATATAAACTTTAATGATCATCAAATCAACTGTCCTGGAACAACTGAATAAATACCGAACAAACCTATAAATAATCACCGGTGATAGGGGCCTTGAGATATGTTACAATATTCATTACCTCTTACAAACAGACTCAGATTCGATATGTTTATTATGAGTTTCTATGCCTTTGTTGTAATCAACGTTGTTTTTGTGTTCCTTTTTTTTAGATTTTAACACTTTTTGATATGTAAGAATATAGTTACTTGTGATATATACATGTATATTCTTCTAGGTTGACTGACATTCAGAAAATATTAGAATCAGAAATAACATCTCTTAAGAATGACCTAACTCATTTTGCTGATACAGATGAACCTGCAATTCAAAAGGTCACCAAAAACCAACCAAAATTAGTGAAAGACATACTTGATGCAAGAAATCAGCTAAGTAAAATTAAGAAAGAAGTTGCTAAGGAAACCATTAAGAGGTAATTATCTCCATTTATTTTCAGATTGTTTAATATGACTCCTTTATGTTATGTTTTGACGTGCACAAAGTTTAAATGGAGTATTTGCTTCTTTAACTGGGTATTAATTTGAATGTACCATTATTGTTATTGGCGACACCGGTGAGCGGTGTCGTCTCTTTCGTCTCTTATATAATGCGTTTTATTTTGGCCTATGGAAGGAGCTGTTACTATAAGCAGTTAATGTCATGTTGTGTTAATTTGTTGTATTTTGATTCGTAAAAATCGAGTAAACAAATATGTTGTTATATTTGTATTTAATAACCTTATGAAAAAATCATGTTCATTGTGATATTATTTTCACGAAATTGCAGGCTCAGTTTAACAGCTTGTCCTTTAGCTTTATTGGCAATACTAAAACCCGGATTTCGAATATCGTTGTGGTCTACATTGATGCAGTATTCTTTATCATTTATTTATATATTTTCAAAATTTTCCTACAAGAAGAACGTTCACCTGCAAATGAGTATTAGGATAGGTAATGGAACTGTTTTAAACGATTATCCTTTTGATTTTATCCATATTACGTTTATCTATTGCACAGAATGATTGTTTTCACAAAGTGTACCAGTATCCGAATGTTGAAAGCTTTCCGATTTTCTGCAAATACTGTTGTCACATGGCCATCTAAACTTTTTATGAATAATTTACCATTACTTTGCATGGCTTAATAAAACTGAGCCTGCAACATTTCATAATTTTTCTGTTAAGGCTGTTCTGTTGGGTTTCAGGTTTTCTTTATTTTAACGGGAAGTAACTCATGTTTACTAAATTAGTTGTTCTTTTCTGTCTATCTTTGGTATTACCTACTATTTTTGTTTTTAAAAAATTGGCAGGTGTAAGGTCATCAAAAGCATAGAGGCCCTGAGGAGTGAATATTGATAGATTTTTTTTACTGGCTTTATATACATTAGACTGGATTTTTTTAGTTTGTTCAGTTAGAACATTACTACAGGTATTCTGCTAAAGGAATCTTTTAATCACTATGTGAAACTAATAATTATTTTCTATGTGTTTGTAAATAAATTGTTAATAGAATCACCTTTGGTAAAAATGAAAGGTAGAAAATTAAAGCTATGCATATAGGTGCTCATGTCCATATATTAAAACAGAGAAAGGATAACATCCTGAAGTTATCAACTTGAAACACTTGATACATATGCAGTTAGTTATATAGTAAAATCTAATGGAAGGTCAAAAGAGGGATGTAATTGTTAATTATAGTTTTCTTTCTACAAGATTATGAATTCCATCCAAGTACCAATGTTAATAGGATGTTATATTTATTTTAGTGGAAACTGGGCATTAGTAATGTAATGTGCATACATGTTTATCTTTGTATATGGATATAATGTCTGTTGCAGGCAGAATAGAGGTTGGTAATCTTAGTGTCACTGAGCCCAAATTATTTGTAAATAAATCAAGTAGGACTCAACATAGCTCAATTGTAAAGAATCATAATGGACTTGCAAATGAACACAGTGTTATTGTAAATACCTACAAATGTCTGCTAGATTCAGGTTCTTTGGTTTCTACCATTAGTCAGTCTGCATTTAAAAGCCTTATATTCACTTGGACTTACTCTCTCTATTGCAGATGGCTCTTCGTTGCAATATTCATGTTATATTGAAGCAACTATATGTGTTCCTTTTTTATCTTCTTTTAACCTTGACATTTTTATTCTGGTAATACCAGACAATGATTTTAATATTTCTTGTCTAATAATTATTGGAACAAATGTACTTCGCCGTTGTAAAATGTTTGTGAAGGAAGTACCTGAGTAATAATCTATTCCTGAACAGTGGCAGATGGCTATGGATAGTATTGACTCTCATATTTACCCTGTAAAGGTGTGTGGAAAGAAAAGTGTAAAAATACTTCCATTTTAGAGTATCACACTTAATGGCATTGCTAGGAATCTTGATCAGTCTATATGTTCTGTAGTTACTGAAAGTCCTGAGATCTTTAAAGGGTATACAGTTTGTCCACGTGTCATCAAAGCACATAATGCTGTTTCTGCAAAAATATCAGTCAAGGTTTGTAACATGACTGCTAAAATATTGACTATCAAACCCAAGTCAGAAATCTGTACTATTACAGAAGCTAAAGTCATAGATGATATTTCTTCTTATATTTCTCCTGATGTTCCTTCAGAACCTCCAGTCAAGGACATTTCAGTTGATTCTTCCAATCTAACACCAGAACAAACTTTAAGATTTTATCAGGTTCTTGGTAAATGGAAGGGCATTTTTGTACATCTACTAAAGAAATCCAAACCACTGTTTTAATTGAACATCATATAGAATTTGGAGATGAAACTCCTTTCAAAGAACCGTATCGCAGAATACCTCTAGCTTTATATGAGGAGGTTAGGCAGCACATAAGAGAAATGTTAGATGCCAATATTATACGGGAATCTAATTCGCATTTTTCCCCAAATGTTGTTAGTGTGAGAAAACCTACAGGTGCCCTGATATTTTGTGTTGATTGGTGTAAGTTAAACAACAGAACACGCAAAGATGCATACATGTTACCACGCTTTGACGACACTATTGATGTCTTATCTGGTTCAAAATATTTTTCTAAAATACACCTTCATTCTGCATACTGGCAAATTGGTTTAGCAGAGTGTAATAAGCCTAAAGCTGCTTTCTCTGTAGGAAACTTAGGTTCCTATGAGTGGAATAAAATGGGATTTAGTTTAACAAATGCCCCCGCTACCTTTCAGCGTTGCATGGAAAAATGTATGGGTGATATGCATCTCAACGAATGTTTAAATAAAAAAAAATTTTAGATGACATTTTAATATTTTCGTCCACTTTTGAGGAACAAATTTCCATGTTAGAGTCTGTCTTTCAACGACTCATAATTTGCGTGTCAAGCCTTCCAAGTGTGAATTTTTCAAGTCTTCAGTTACATATTTAGGGCATGGTGTTTCTGCCAATGGTATTGCCACAGACCTAAATAAGCTTTCAGCTGTACAAGATTGGCCTGTCCCTATAAATATAAAAACACTTAGACAATTCCTTGGATTTACAGGGTACTATCATAAATATGTCCCAAACTATGCCCAAATAGTACAACCCTTAAACGAACTTTTACAAGGTCATGGTGACAACAAAGGATCAAATGGGTCTAAGAAAAAGGCTAAAACACTAGTTAAGTGGGTCTGGGGTGGAACACAACAAAAGGCCTTTGAAATAATTATAAGAGAAAATACACATCACTACAGGCCTTTTTGCAATAAAGTAATTAAAACTCATCATTGGTACAATTATTGCATGGTACTTTACTAAAACATGAAGCAAATAAAGGAAGATCAAAAAAGAAAAGATGTTTTGTGTTCAAAACAACTGCATTTTAACAGCACTAGAAACAGCTGTCTGATAAATGAAACACCGCTTTTAATCATTATACATCTGACAATTAAGAAATGTTTTCCACTTAAACGTCTGAGTAAAGAATGAACACAATCGTTAAAGGTATACAATTTAAACTGAAAACTTTTTTGGTCATATTTTATGTCTTGTTCAGATTATCAAAAATGGCTGGAGCAAATTTAACAGACAACAATCCAGCTATAGCTGATTTGAGTGATCCATACAGAGCAACTAAACTTGCCGAGCAGTTTTCTGAGCTTTACGACAATTTGTGGACCGACGCATCCGAGGCTCTAGAAATACCTGACGAAAAAGAATGTATACAGTATCTGCTAAATATAGTCGTTGTATGTTTTTCAAAAAAAGTTTTCTTTATTTTTAATAGTTTTTGCTATATTTGTTATGCTAACATAGCTATGGAAAAAATATCTTTAGATAAACCATTTAATAATTTCTGTAAGAAAAACAACTATTTTCGTATTAAAAAAAAGAACTTTTGTTGCTTAAATGTCACAACAAAACTAATCAGTGCTTGCGTAATCAAGATGGGACAATTCTGTTTTTTAAAAGTAAATCAAAATATATTACAGAATAGATGTAATGGTAATGCTGTAATAGGCATATTCTCAATATATATAATATGTACAATGTCAAACTGACAGTATCTGCATTACAGTATACAAATGGATTCCTTATGTGTGATATCAATGATATAATAAGCAAATCCTCAAATATGTATTAACAGCAATTTCTTAGAGAAGTTATATTCATACTCAATATTACATCTTAACTGTCTATATGACTACAATTTAGAACTATCATTTATATTGTATTTCTATTGCATGCCATTCTTGTAAACATTGGTCCCTTAATTTCGGTGCAGGGAATTTATAAATAAGAACGTGTTTTTTAAACACAAATGCCCCCAGGCCAGATTCTTGTCAGTATTTTCTTTATAAATGGTTTAACATTCACTTAGTTTTTGACTGAGAAATTGCCAAAAATTAAATTGTAAACACAGTATATAACTGGACAAAGTGTGAAATATAGAAGCTGGCAAGTCATTGCTACGACTTGTTATGAGGTTGAAAAATATTCAACATACTAATCAAATATTTATAAATACAATACCTTGACCTTAAACCCTGCGACTCTTAACTCCATGCAAACTTAAAGGACTACAATAGGTATGTTTCCAATGTAAATATGAGAAATATGTAAAACAAATACAGAGGCTGTATAAAAAATTATATAAATCTATTTTTAACACAAGTGACCTTGTCCTTGTTATTTCCTACACTGGACCATCAGAGATATGCGTCTTCTTAATAAGTAAATTGCACACAAGTCTATCATTATAAGTTGTAAAAGCAAATGTCTAGAAGTATATATTTGGCACCACTGATCTTAACCCACTGACACATAACTCAATTTAAAGCAAGAAGATCATGCAATATATATTCCTACCAAATATGAAAGGCATCTGTCCATAGATATAGGCTGAATGGGCAAAAGTGTAAAAATAAATTTTCAACATAGGTGACCTTGACTCATCTGATCCCTAACTCTATACAAAGGAAGAAGACCATGCAAGTGATCATCCTTTCTAGAATGAAAACACCAGGCGAAAAATAAAACCTGTATGAGCAAATGTGTAGAAATCTATCATAGTACCTTTGACCTTGACCCACTGACCCCTTACTCGATAAAAATTCTATACAAGATATCTTCGTACCATATATGATTGACATATGTCAATAAATAAATGTTGTTTGGACAAAAGTGCAAAAGAATCTATTTTAGCAATGTTGACCTTACCCCAACTGACCCCTAAGTCCATCCAAAGGAAGATTTCTCAATTTCACGTTCCTACGAAATATAAAAGACGTCAGTCAATGGAAAAAGGTTATACCTGTAAAATTGTAAAATTCAATTTTTGACATTGTTGACCTTGACCCAAATGACCAATAATTAACACAAAGAAAGAAGCCTAGGTATTTCTGTATAAAAAGTTAAAGGACCATTGAAGGTATCCTCCCGCCAAATATGGAAGATATCATTAAATAAATGAAGTTAAAAGAAATTTTTTAAATAATCCAACTTGCCGGAAAAGATTATCCAAATACTGCCTATTATCAGTGATAAAAGGGAAAATTACAGTTATGTATCGTGGCAATATCATGTACTTTGTATTGAGTAAATGTGGAAATAATTAAGCCATAAGTATAGATAGAATATATCCAATTTGCCGATAAAAGTTTACCATTTCCATTTTCAATTTGCTGTAAAGGGCAATATCTTGGAAAAACGGAAGCCATTATTTATGTTTTTTAACAAGATCATTTATTTTGTATTAAGTAGTAAGTGTGTAAATTATAAAGCCATTAGTATAGGTATTCCAACTTTCCTTTTTAAGTTTACAGACAGTTGGACAGACGGACGGACAGTTTAATACTATATGCACGGGGTCAAATAAAATGTCGATTGTTTGATTTCATCAAATGTAACAAAACCATTTTACACAGTAAATTTCTTATACCAGTACACCAATTAGATTGCCCCGTACTGTCTGAAAAAAATTGCATGACCTAACATTTAACTAGCATTAGCTCTTCTATTTTGGGTATTTTACTCCAATATTTTACAGCTCTTTCAGCATATTTTAAAAGCATAGTTAATTTTCCACAGTCACGTAAACTGCATTTATTGTTGGGTGTTTTCTTTCAAACATTTATATCTTTAACATGCATAGTTATGCCCTTACTCAGGTTGTGTATACTCGAAGTTCCTGGGCCATCAAGAAAATATTGAAAAATACTTTTTGAGGTTACTGTCCTTCATCGTACAATTATGAAATTATAAAGATAAGTACCATTTTTGCTTAAGACGATTGTTCACTTGCTATTCTTTATCTATGACAATCACTGCTTGAAGTGCATGAACATCAAGCGTCGTCGAATAACCCTCTCGAAATCTAGTTCACTTATTTATCCATTGTGTTTTTTAATGTAAATGTCATATCATTTTGATTCTTTTTATTTAAACTTTTTATTTCATAGACTTAAAGAATACCATATATACTCTCTTAATAAACGAAGAAGATAATTTTCAGTAGCTGTTATACCATAATCAAATGATGACGTAATGAAATACTTTTAATTCAAGATCTCAACTTATGCTGAAACATGTGATATGTTATACTTGTTCCATTTGGGAGTATGAACAATGTCCCTTTATAATGATTCATTTTCAACTTCATCTCCAAAGGCTGAAACAGGACATAATCGATGATCACAAACTGATGACCTGCCTTTCATCAAATTAGTTTTATTCCACCTAAAGGAAACTAAAATATGGTACCCGAAAAATTGAATATTCTCTAATTTCAAAAGTTTATCATTATCAATATCAAATTCTGAAGTAGGAACTAAATTTGACTTTCCAGCGACTAAGAAAAGGGCGAATGAATTAATTAATTAAACTAATTTATCTTGTTTGGACAATCAGAAAAATCTAAATGTTCGTAATGTTTTCTTAAATAGAATGTCTGAAGTTACAGGTTATGTCCCTTTAAATGCATAAGGGTGTAATTTGGATTTCCCACGCAAAGTTGAATTTAATATAATTATAGCTAATATGATTCAAACTAAAAGCAAAAGAATTTTTTTTTTGTTCTGATTTCTTATTCTTAAGACTGATTTAAAGGATCTGGCATAAAAATTGTGCATATAATTTGAGAGTATTGGTTGAAGCTAGTAAGTAAGAACCTTGAAGAACAATGAAAACAAAACAAAAACTTTCCCATTGAAAGCGTAAATTTTGATTTGTTCCACAAGCAAAGGCAGAAGATGTTAAAATTTTTATATCCTTTAAACTTTTTAATTCCAAATCTAAAAGAGAAAATTAAATAACCAGTCATAGAAAAATGAACATTTATTTTCATCAACAAAAGGTTCTTGTGAACATTTATCTATAACTTTCCTTTAAAATTAATTTCAAACGAAACATTTATAATGCCATATAGAAAGACTTGCCTGTAAAATTCATTTAAAGGAATCATATAAATGCCATCTAGAAAGGCAATCAGTCACCGTGTTCTCCTCACTGTTGAAATGAACTGCTTTAACTTGAAGTGGGCAGGGAATATATTCGAATGATGGCCTCGGTCAAATTTCTTCATAACTCTGATATTTCTTTGTCATTGTATATTTTGTTTGTTTATGTGTAGGGATGAGCAGTATTTTTTAACCCAAAACTAAGCATGTTAGCAAATTTATGTGTATTTTGACTCTCCGAATAAAGGTGAAAAAAAATCAAGCTATGACCGTTTGCGCAAAACATGTAAGAAACTTTGGATATACATGTATATTGTGAAAAATCTAAACGTATGACAATTTATTGATCATTTTTGAAAATGCCATTGATTGCACTATGTGTTAATGATATCTTCAAAGAAACAGGACGAGTTCTGGAGTATGCTGCACCTTCATAAAGATTGCCCATATTGACATATTTAAGGTGCGATTTCTGTTGGGTGGGGGTAAATATAAATTGCTGTCAAGTCATTATTTTAGCACCCATGCATGCAAACTATTAATTTCTTCAATGTCTGTCATATATCCTTGAATAATGCTGTGCAACAGGTTATCTGCCTGTGAGTCAGATTTTGAAATATTTGGAATTGTGTTTCTGGTCACCACACTGAAATACAAAATTGTTCATTTTAGCCCCCCCCCCCAAGCCCCTCCCCTTAATGAATTTCATTTATTGATGTAATCATTATATGGCCGCTGCATATATTTAATTGATTGCTAAATACTATCACCTGTTTAAGTAAATCTTCTTTTTTGACACCCCTTGCCTGCCTTTTTCAACAAAAAATTATTTTGTCATTGTTATGCAAGCTATGCTAATATTTCTCTATGAGTTTTCATAAACTAAGCACTAACAAGTTAACCAGTTATTCTTCGGCCGAGTATCTTTCTTTAAGATACTTTTTGTTTCTTAATAATTTGTTTTGTCTGAAGAAAAAACTCCAAGTTTCCCAAAGGACAAATTCAATTCAATATTATCAAGAATGATATCTTTACTCGCGAAATCAAAACTTCAATTGTTGTTGATTTCGGTTTTTGCCGAGCTACTATAACCAAGATGTTTGATCTTCTCCCTTCACTGCACCTCCTTTTTCAACATCTCAAATTCCCGATTTTCTTTTAAACGAGTGTTTACCTTGTCTAATCCTACTTGATAAATTTGCCCCTGTAATTTTCCAAACTTTTAACTTTAAAACGATTGAAGGAGAAATGGTTTCATCTACGTTCAAAAATTTTTTTAAAGCAACGTTTAAGGCATGTTTATTTCAAGAAAAGAATACAAGAATACAATCCATGACTATTTTAGCATTTACATTGATACGTAGATAATTAGAATATTTCTTTTTGTAATGTTTTAGTCAAGTATTATATCAGAAAATATCAGACATTTTATAAAGTTAAGAGGTTCATTCATTAAAATTTTATACAAATACTGCAAAAGGATGAAAAAAGTAAATAAAATTCATCGCTTTATTTTTATTTCGATCAGATTTACGCGCTCCCATTCTTGACAAAATAAAAACAGGAAATAAAACGTCCCCAAAAGGTATTTCAAATAACGAATATCCTCAAAGTTACATCTTAAACTGATATTTTTTTAAACCATAAAGAAAAATGCAGGTCATATCCAAGATTGCACAGTAAAGACCGATGAAAAATGTATCAAATATTATTTAAGACGTGTCTATCGAAATTGTGAAGAAGAAAAAAACGCGAAACGGCTATATAAAGCTAAACGCGTACAAAAATCAGTGAAGCGTAAACATTTGAGCCAAAGAAAAAAGGATAACATTTGAAAATTATTTGTTTAGATTAACAAAATGCTATCAATTTTTGTTCGTGTTTATACATAACTTGTTACTCTTGTCTTTTTATAGGAATCGTATAGAATCTGTGCGGATATTTCAAGTAAGCAACAGATCGCTCTTGCTACGACATTACAAAGGCCAACCGAAGGGTTGTCCAACAAGACGGTAACAAATGAGTTACACCATTTTATGTATCACATTGTGTTATAAAGACACCATTTTATGTATCACATTGTGTTATAAAGACACCATTTTATGTATCACATTGTTTTATAAAGACACCATTTTATGTATCACATTGTGTTATAAAGACACCATTTTATGTATCACATTGTGTTATAAAGACACCATTTTATGTATCAACATTGTGTTATAAAGACACCATTTTATGTATCACATTGTGTTTATAAAGACACCATTTTATGTATCACATTGTGTTATAAAGACACCATTTTATGTATCACATTGAATTATAAAGCTAATCTTGTCTAAAGACACTGTGTTATAAAGACACCATTTTATGTATCACATTGTGTTATAAAGACACCATTTTATGTATCACATTGTGTTATAAAGCTAATCATGTCTAAAGACACTGTGTTATAAAGACACCATTTTATGTATCACATTGTGTTATAAAGCTAATCATGTCTAAAGACACTGTGTTATAAAGACACCATTTTATGTATCACACTGTGTTATAAAGACACCATTTTATGTATCACATTGTATTATAAAGCTAATCATGTCTAAAGACGTCTCGCACAGCTTCTGATAAAAAGCTACCTTTCAGTAAAAAATAAATGATAAAAAAGATATAGGGGGTTATGTTATTTCATCTCAGTTTTTCTTACTCTGTAGAAATCATATTGATAAAGCCTATTATCAGATAAATTGAACAAATGTTTAATTGATAAATAATTGCTTATTAAAATATAATTTTTACAATTCTACTGCCAATTCAGTGAGTAAAGTCATCTTTAATTTATCATAAGTTATCACAAATCTTGTAATCTTTTTTGAATGAACATATTTAAGCATTGATATTCAAGCACTGGAAACTGATACTACTCTGTTTCGGCTTACAAAAATATATCGTAATTTTTATTTCGGCATGTTATCCAACAGGAAATTTAATAACTGTATAGATAACAACTTGTCATAATTATGTTCCATTTTGCTGTTCCGGGCACAAACATGTCTTCTATCACTATTTTTACACAGTTTTACGATAGTAAAATAGTAGTAGTTTCAATAAACGAGAAAAGAAATACATGTTGGAGTGGTTGTTTAATTATTTTCATCACAAACTATTTGATTTACAGTATATTGCTGCTAAGAATGTGAACTGGGTTAAAAAGAGCAAGCTCAGACAGTTTACAATGTCTTGCATCGAGCTCTGCTGGTTTATGCATCTTCAGTCGCCACCTGTTTACCTTGATGTCACTTTTGTGGCAGGCTCAACGTTTGATACCAACAAATACAAACCGTACACTAAATTCGGGGAACAAATTGATTTCATAGTTTTTCCCTCTCTTTTGTTGCACAAAGGTGGACCTTTGTTATGTAAAGGGGTTGCAGAAGGAAAATAGATATAACAGTTAAGTGATTCGAGTATTAGGTAGGAAAGAAAAACGTCTTATTTTGGACAAACGTGTATAGTGATAATAATTTTGTCGATGCAAATAGCATTCTTTGTGATAAATGTGCTAGAAGTTCAGACGAGTAACTGTTTAACTGAGTTTAATGAGTATAAAAGACATAGTGTTAACTTTATTTGTTATTTTTATACATCAAACCTTGATTAATATATTTGCTTGTTTCTTTAGCTAAAAGTACATAAACGCAAGCCAACGAACCTGCAACGTAATTTTTAATGTGTATGTACTACTGTGTAACATCCTATGACAATGAATTTAAAGTGGATTGGTCTACAATGGGCACGTTTTCCATAAGTGTTTCAAATTTTGATAGAAACAATAGAAATGTATCATTTGGATAATGCTGTTAATATATATTTCCTGGAAAAAAAATATCGATATAGTTATACGTTATGTAGAATGAACCTTTATTTGATGAAAATATCTTGTTCTAGAACATTTTATTATCTGCTATATAAAATATGTTATTTTATATATCAAACTTACAATAACATTCATTATATATATAACTCATTCGTGTTTTGGTGTCATATGTGGTAGTAAATATTATAAATATAATTACTAATGGTATGCCATTACCTTTCATATTTGACCAATTTTCTTTAATTATTCCATATATCTGATGAAATATTTATGGATGTTTACAATTCGAGAACATATGCAAATGTTCAATGACAATTCAACGTATTATTCACATAAATGAATAAAATAGAAATGTGTATGTATGGCGATAAAAGATATTTTACATATAATATAATTTTGCAAGTTTTTGACGTTACTGTAGTATTTTTAGAATTTTCTTGTAGTGTTTTGTATTATTCATTTTGTTTATTGCTTGTTTATCTGTATGCAGTACATTTTACATTGAATATTTTAGTGGTTCAATATGTGTTATGTATTCATTTGTTCATAGTGAAACATTATATTCTTAAATTACAAAGCTTTTCAAATCATATTTTTTACGTAGGCATTACCTTTTATTTTTACATGTTCTTTACTACTTCTTATTATTTATCACCATTGTGTTAAAACCATATTACAATTCCATCAAAAAACATCATTGATTATTTGAAAGAGATAAACTTGTATTCTAGGATATAATTGGCTCATTTTTATTGTCATTAACAAAGTTTTACTTAACATTTGAAGCCTATTATAGCATTCGGCATGATATGGTCAGTTATGTGTTGACGTGCCGTAAAAATCCAAAAAACAAACAAACAAAACCATATTAAAAGAAGCAAAAATTTACGTTACTCTCGTTAAGTTATCTCTCTTTATCTCTCTTTTGACACCGAGATACATATAATTTATACCAAACATTTTAAGCATTTTTTATTGTAGCCGATTGTCAAAAAAGTTGAAAACGTTGTGGAAATGACAAATTATACTACAGTTGCCTTAATGTAATAATAAATTTCAATATATTCCTGAAATTTGTTTTTACCAGAATCTTTGATTAACAAAAGGAAATTTTGAAATTTCGGGAAAAATCGTTTAATTTAAGACACGTGTGAGGTGGAATCTTTAAACGATTATGATATAGTCATTCATTAAACTATGGCACAAGTCTCCTCACACCTTAGAGTCTTCGATTCTTCTTTACTAGATAACACAGCAATTTTCATTTCTGAGAAAAGTTAATAAATTACACATGTCTTTGACTTATAACAAACGTGTACTTGTAAACTGTAAACATCAGCACATGCTTTATATTTGAAAGTAATGGTACAACGAAATCACCATAAATGTAAAAGAAATAACAATAGATCAGGGGGAAATTGAGTAAAATTTTAAAAGACATTTAAATGAATGTTTCAAATATATCTTTTTACGCGAGACTACAAATTTTCTAATGAACTGCAATATATATGTTACTGTACCGATAACCTTATTGGAGAATTTGATAGTCTCCCTTGACAATATTAAGCAACTTGCATCATTGAAAGGGGGGGGGGCAATTTGAAAAAAAATGTTTAAAATTCAAATAAAACCAAATATCATTTGGTGAAAAAGGTACTTATGTACAAGTTGCATTGTAAGCTGCTATATGGTTAAAAGGCTTGGGTATAAAATCAACAGGAGGCAACAAACCAGTTTTTTGAACCGCTCCAGTCAACAGAATAGGCATTAACTACTTCAGACGAAGGGGTAAAATATAAACTCAAAGCGTGAAAGTTTAATGATGTTATTATTTGCACATCGGTTAACTGTATGAGGCACAGAAAGTGTCAATAAACTGCAAAAAGATGGTTTTCTTACACTATTATCATCATTTTCTTTCATTCTACTATACAAGCCAGTCACTCTATTTTCTTCTCCCTTTATCCATTGTATGTGTAATGCAGTACTATAATGTACGCAGAAATAAAATTGTCCAGTCCCAAACTTTGTATTTTTATTTCAAACTACCCTTTTCAATAATATTGATACGTATTTAACTGTCACTAAACCAAAGTACCTACCCTTCTTTCAATCAAAGAATGAAAGGATTTATATAATGTGGTTCAATGGTTTTAAACTGTCAACGCCTTTTTAATACGCTTTCTTCCGAAGTTCGGAAATCTGCCCTGAATTTCCTTCGTATTCACAGTTAATTTCGTGGTATTCAGCTATTTGAGAGATATTTAACTCCGTACAATACAAAAGTTAATACATATCATCAACAAATTATTGTGATTCACTGGGTTTACCGCCTGGCTACGAAAGATGTTCCCAGCTGTTGTCTTAAGAAATCGGTGTTTGAGTACATCCCGAGGCAATGTGTGTGTTCCACTTGTCAATAGCGGTGCAGATTGTAGCTTCGACAAGTGTTCCACTGTTAAAGAGTATATTGCGGCTATTCCTCAACTAAGGTTTCAAACATTAGACTGAAAACTAGTATTGGTAAAAAAAGTAGAGGAAAAAAATGCAACATTAATTCGAGCTTTGGCTATATCTTCAGTCCAACGAAACGTTTGTTATATGCCGAATCACTGGCAACGTCCAGTAATGATTCGTATGATAGACCAATCAGACGGAGAGCTGATTGCCATCCGAATAAGTTTGTTGCAGTGCTTCATCAGTCTGTAAGCTTCTGCCTTTGCAGCATTTCTCACAGTAAAAGCTTTATCTATATTATCAAGCAAATCTTCCATTAACTTCTGTTGGGTGAACCTTTCAATGAAACAGAAGAATCTTTTCTAACTTTTTGGCAGTCTCTACAACTCACTTCGAATCTGGTTTAACAGTTTTAAGTTCTCATCGAAATAATCTGTCAATTCCGCAACAATTTCGGCTTTTGAGGTATACTTATTTCTTATTTCTTACTTATAATGTACGGGGATAATCTAAGTGAAAACCTTTCCAAATACTTGTGACCAGTAAAGAAGACCGCGCAAATAACTCTAATAATACCAGATATGCATGCAAGAAACGTGTAAATCATTAGAACTAATATAATTAACCTAAAGGATGGACACACCTAAATAGTTATAATATCAGAAACGAGAATGATTTCATTAATGTGGTTAAGGTATTAGATGAATAGATCACAATGTTTCAAAGGTCAACAGGAACTTTACGTTATTAAAATTTATCACATTTTGACACAAATTAAAATGTACAACAGTTGTCTGACATTGTCATCTATCTTCAAAAGTATTAACAATTAAATTTCTGTATAAGTCAAATAGAATATCAACGAGATTAAAAATTGTTTTCAGAAGCTGGAAAATTGTTTTATATAATAATTCATAAACTAAATTCAATTGTAAAAGTAATAAGAAAGAAACAAAGTCCTACTGGGATTAAACAAATAAAGCCAAAGAAAATCATATCTGAAAATAAACTGGTTGAAACAAAAGTCTGTCAGTTTTGGTCAAATAAAAATAGGGTGGTTTAAAAAAATAAAACGTTCTTTATTTTTCCTTTCATTGTGGCCAGTATAATGTTAGTCCAGTATGCACATCCGTGCAGCCTCAACAGGTTCTGGTTTGTGTTGGGGCATAAAAATGCTAGAAATGTTAAAGATGGCCCATGTTTTCATTATTTTAGAAGCAGCTTCACATAAACGTGGTCAATAATATTACTGTTGCATGATGAGTGGAACTGTAACATGATACTATGTACAGCTCCTTTATAATAGAGTTCCCTAGATGTTGATTTACTGGACACTGTCATGTTAACAGCTTTCTTATATATATATTTATATTAATTTAGAAAAAAATCAGCAATTGCATTCATGTCGTTCTTAAACCCATAACGTAACAAGTACTAGATTAATTATAATAGAAAACTATTATCAGCTTAATCTAAAGATATCAAACCGACCTGGTGAAGTTGTATATTTTTAAAACATGAATTAGCAGTACATTTTATCAAATAAATATTAAACCGGCAATGTTTTATCAACGACGGTCGTAATGCATATTGAATACATCTGTTTTCGGTTTTGTCCTTCCTGGTTCAATTAACACAGGACAGACTATTCTATTGTTCATGACTACAAATTGTCAACATACCAGGAATACAATTTCATATCTTACTGCGTTGTGTTTACTATGGTTTAAAAATAAAGTCTAGATAAATGTATTATTGTGTTAAGGGGAAACGTGTTTAATACTTTAATAAGGATGAATGGGAGTTCAGAATCAAAGGGAGCTAGAGTCCATTCAGGTAAAGTCGACCTAAACCTTACTTTCTCAATAACTTTGTATCATAACTATATCCATTACTCATTATGAAATGAATATTTCATATTTATATTTATACTGATTAATTTGACAAGGGATAAGTATAAATATAATGTGGTATATGGATATTGACTTGCAAATTTTAACAACAAAAAATGAATTTAAACAAAACAAAGACGTGGAATTAAACGAAATACTTATAATAAAATTGTGGAATGTTAAGTATTCTCATATTACTTTCCATTAATCTTAAAAATTGAGAGAATGTTTTTAAAAGACATAAAACAAAACAGTGTTTTTAAAATGAAAAAAATTGAGATAAGATTTAATTGACTTCCTTGTCTAATTTAAACATACATTGTATTTAATTAATAACATATAGATTTAACTGGATCAAAATGATAAGAATCGTTTAGTTTATTTAGCGGCATAGTTTAATTATCTGCAATGTTAATTTAAATTAAATGTGCATTTTTATTTTTTCTATGGTAAATTTCTTTACATCTCATTTATTTTTAATGTGTTGATAAACGGAAAAATCTGTTTTAATCCTCCCGCTATGCTAAACAGGATTAGCATCAGATTTGTAGTACAGGGGCTCCGAGTTCGATCCTCGTGCGAGGCAAAAAATCTCCGTGACAAATGATTCTGATACAAATTTAAGACTAATAGATTAGCATTATTTCAAATATTTAAAAACACTGCTTAGACTGTAATATATTGAGATAAACGCAAAATTATTTCAGTTATTGTTCAACATTGTTGTTTTTTTATGCACGAAGCTAATGTCCCTTGTTGATATTAAGGTAAGCGGATCGCTAATGTTTATCATTTGTGGTTCCAAAATTGCATTGCATTGTCAATCACGTTTTATAATTCTATATCAATGGCTGATAACGAAGAATTAAAGACAGACAGCCAAGTTTCAACATTTGGTAAAATTCGGATAACAGAGACGATCTTGTTTCACAGTCATTTGATGTAATGAGAAATTACATTGACCAGCAATTCAATTCGTTACAATGGGATTAAAAGACGAAGTGCACACTTCTTCAATTAAGACTTTTAAACATTTTAAAGGAGACAGCAGTTTAATAAAGAAATCAGCGTCAACAGACATTTAATTCTGATTTTATTCAAGATATGGAATTAGCGTTGGACTTGCGCATTAAAATGTAAAAGGCGTCAGTCTTTTTTACACATAATGTTATAGAATAAATGTTATGTTAATGACAAATGCTACGCACGTGTTTGTAATTATTCTTTTAGCTTTTGCTGACAAAACAATATATTATTTATTTACGTTTGAGCGAAAGCAAATAAAGTTATATTATGATATCAATTTATAGAATCAATTATTATATTTTTCATTTTGTAAATTCAACCTTAAGCGGAACATAGGGACATATGAAGCTTTTGTATTTTAGGTATAAGAAAAGCTTCACCACAAATATCTCGCAGCGGAAAAGACAAACCGGTATGTAATAATAAAGTTTAAACATACCAGACCAGATTATTTATTTCTTTGCTCGGACCTGAGCATAGCTCCTCATCCAAAAAAATGATTACAATACATTTTTAAAACACAATGTAAGCAGCTGTTACATGTATAGTAATGAAGAGAGAAACAAAATAAAGATGCGCGGCATATATTATATAGTAGAGGATATATTAAAGAGTGCTCTAGTTTGGTCTTATGTTTATAACGAAGAAGTTCCATTCATAAGATAAAATTAATAATAATTCATACATTTCCAATTAATCTTAACGTTTGTAGCTTTACTAACGTATAACAGATGAAGTCTCCTTTTAGTGCAATTCATGAAACATGTTCAATTATTTACAGTTTGGCTATTTTGTGTTAACGGTAGTTGAAGTAGTGTGTGCATGTCAGGCCTCGGCCTCTCATAAAATAACTGTCTACATATCTTTTCCGTACAACATTGTATTTCTTACATAATAGAATAAAATGATATTCATCTTTTATGGCTCTAGCTGAACAAATTTCAATGAGTCTATAAACGCGGTCTATTCTTTGTCTACCACATCTCTCACTTTCAATCCGTAATTTGCAAGCGCATATGCAAAACTTTGTGTTAAGTGTTTGTAAAATACGGTAAACAGGATCCCAAGAAACAAGGAGTCAAGGGGGACCCAAACAAGACAGGACAGGGCAAAGGCAGAAGACGGGCATGCTAATTACTTAATTGATACTTAAAAAGAAATAATAGTAACCGACAAGGAAATTTATGGAAACAAATAGTTGATTGATCTATAACCTCACAAAATTAAGGGGCACAGGGGACGGGGATATGAGTTTCGGGGAAGGGAAGGGCAAACTTAAAAATTAAAACTTAGGGCAAAGGCCTAAAATGATCTTTTCTTTTAAGTCTAATTTCATATGTTTGTAAAGCAACAAAACATTCCAGTTTTGTATAAAAGTATCTGTCTATGTTTGAAAATTGGAACAAATATATTTGCGTTTATATATACAAAAAATCGAGTACAGAATATCATTTACAACAGAACCCAATTTGACTTCCCGTCGCAACAACCAACTTAACCAAACGCAGGGACTTTCAAACCTTGTTCAATGTTAATAAACCAAACTTGCAATACTAGCCAAATTTGTTGAAAATGACAAACATTTGGGGTAATTTTATTATTTACAACAACACACAATGTCTTAGATTCTTATCTTCACATTCGTTAAAAGTTGAGCTGGAAAGTATTTACTCTCTGCTATCAAAAATTTATTGTTAAATATATATTATCCAAATATATGATGTAGCCGCTACTTATAATAGTGTTCAAAAAAACGTTGTTTTTTTTTATTTGAACATATATCAAAATTTGGCGACCTACCATCTTTTGTTATTGTTTAGATTAATTTCCTAGATTTAAGAAAAATATACAATAGGTTTTGAAACTATACATTTCTACATGTCATTTATAAAATCACTTGTATTTTCAGACAGATACATCGCTTAAATGCATTCAGTAAGTATTATTCATAGTAAATAGGCTGTCTTCGTTTAACGTTTGAAAATTTTGTTATATCAAAGTTGATTCCTTAAAAAAAACAGAAGTATTGTCTTTCTTAATTATTGATGTTGCATACATAAGTTTACAACATATTTATGCAATGTATGAAACGTGACAGCCAATATTGTATCTTTCAGTCGCAACCAGTTTCCGAAAGTAGGCGAAAGAGCCTTTGGGATCCCGCAAATGACAAATCATGCGTACCCGATAAGGTTTGTTAAATAATCAGTAAAGATTAAGGTATAACTTGTTCAAGTTCATGTCTAATTTACTTTTATTAATTGGCTCAGGCATTATTCATAAAATGAATGAATGGTTGTTAATATTCGTTTTGTTTAGCTTGAATACTGCTCTTTGATGTCCCTTGTTTTGATTGAAAGTTTTTTTTATCAAAGTGCACTTCATAATGTTTGAATTTATAACAATTTTATAACAATTTAAAAGCAATTAATTGAGACTACCTTTGGTTCAATATTTCTTTATAACTACAACAGCCTATTGATTATTTGCAGGAACACGTCCTCATTTTGTAAACATGGCACGTTCTTTGACCACTCAAAAGTCACAGTACGAGTCAAAGTTAAGATGAATCATAACGTCATGTTAGATGGCGACACTAAAGATAATTATAAGCATGTGACTGGTGGGAAAGGAGTAATTTCCAGTTCAATGACGTATGTGATCAAACTTAATGTATTGATATGTTTAATTCCTATCATATAATGACCAAGGAACTTGTACCATACAAACGTTATTGAAGTGTTAGCAATAAATCTTGCATTATTCGATTGTTTAAAACATTACTTTCTTCTGCTGACGCCGGTTAAATAACAAAAATAAAATCATTAAATATACAGATTTCAACTTCATCTCTAAAATAACAACACTTGTTTTTAAAAAAAATTATTTCCATTTCTATTAAGTGTGTAATTATTTTTCGAGCATGTCCAATTTCCGAAACTACTGATGTACCTTGGTTGTATTTAAATTATTTAAAAGTATTTTATTAATAAGCGTATTTTGAAATGATTTATATCATTTACTTTCTTTATGTTAAAATACTTTCTAAAAAAAGATCTAACTCCACAAATGTTGATTTTAAAAAGACTTCTATCCCTTTTCAAATCAAGTTCAATTTTAGAAGAAATCTGTTCCAATATGTATTGCTTTTTATATCAAAAGATTTATATATGTTTTAAATGTATTGTTATCTGACATGTTGTCATCAATGCAGAAAAGATGATACACATCCAAATATCATGGATGAAATAAGCGATCTCAAAGAAAGGATAAAATCAATTTGGGATAATGTTTCGGATAAAACAGATACAGTACGAATGGCGGAGCAAACAGAGGTATTGACGGTTACAGAGATGTTGAGCAGTATCGAAATGTCAATGAAGAATAACAAATCAAAATTAAAACGGTAAAAGTTTATTTATTTAAAATTGCTTCGAAATAGATATGAATAGTTATGAATGCAAAACAGAAGTTTTAAAATGTATGCGTTTCCTGGAAAGTCAGTCATGTATTCACTTCTTCAAGTTTACATTTTCAATGTATGAAGAAGAGCAATTTAACATTTGCAAGGAAGTTATAGAACTAACAAATGACGTAGAGAATTTGACAAATTCGAGTATTGTAGATTGTGATGATGATACTAATCCGAATTATATTATGAAATTCGAGTCGACTTCTTTAAATGTCATATTTTTTGCAATTTCTTTTAGCACAAAACACATACATAAATAAGCTACTAGTATGACAATAACCTTAAATTAAAACTTTAATAATTTTATTTCATTTTGCAGGCAACTGGCCATGCGAGAAGAAATTAAATATCAAAGGTCCATCTTTAAAAATTTATACAATGTTATTAACGAAGAATCTGAAAGTAAAACTTCAGAAAGCGGGTATGGCAATTCTAGACGAGAAACTGTGGAAATCGTAGAAACATTTAAGAGGTGGGTGAGATATATTTTGGGTATGACATTCATTGTAATTTGACATCAAATTTATTAAACGTGTTCAATAATTATCTTTGATGAGATCTATAAATAGTTTTGAAATGCTTTTTTTCCAATTGATTAATAGGTTACTAACAGGTGAAAATCAATGATATATCATAGTATATTAACCGTTTGTTTCCTAAAATAGATTTTCAGAGTACATTCATGGGTCTTTTTCTAAAAAAGAAGAATCTGTTGAAATACCCAATATGTATTATATATCATTACCGGTGTAAGAATTCAGTAGCGGAATATACCGATTGTCATTATGGAAATAACAAATGTCATTTCTAAAAATTACTCTGAATGTTTATTGTGGAAGCGTTTGAAAGCTATGGAAAAGTAAAGAAGAACAATAAAAATGATCATCTATTATGATAAAGGACTTAATGAAACATTTGAAGATATACCGTCTGCAGCGGAGCAAGGCAGTATTTTTTGCAAGGGGTTTTCAGAAATTAAGCAGAAAAATTATAATGTCAAAAAGACACCATTTATTACTTTATGACATGATATTAACTGTTTCTTGGATTAAAGTTTCAACGTTAATTGTACAAAAGACTTCGCACAATACACATATGATACAACAGCATATAGATATAGAATGTAGGTCATTTATCGAATCTATTAAAGATTATTTTGATAATAAATTTCAAGCACAAAAATCTTTTATGAAAATATTGACAAGAACTGCTCTTTTTTTTATTAAAAACATAATACTGATACATGGCAATGTTCATTATAGTATGTTTTATTTTCATCTTTTGAAATTGTATAACTTCTTTGATACCAGTGATCCGTGAAAGTTGGTAGAATTAACACATCCATTCAAGTTATTAATTCCAGGAAATAGATTTCTATATAATCATAATAGATATAAAAGTTCAAATAAATGATAAAGATATATCTTAGTTTGATAATATGCTAATGTATAAATAAACACACAATATATATTTTCACAAATTTATAAACATAAGCATCAAGTGTATATACAAAAATGTTTGACCCCTAATAATGCATTAACCATTTTGAGAAATAAGGATAATAACTTATTGCTTAAAAACGTTATTTTTTAAAGAGATAATTTAAACTCTAAAGACGAGTACAGATATGCAAGTGTTTAACATAGTCTTTAGATTTTGTGTATGTATTATTTGAGGTTACAATAACATTCAGTTTAATACCTAATACTAGATGGAAAACAGATAGACATCAACTCATAAGAATTGTGGAGCCACTTTTACAAGACGTTATGGCATTACTTACCACTGGACCATTGCATTCTTTAATGCCGAAACAGTTTGCCACTGAGGAGTCCAATTGCCAAGTGTCGCCGATGTTTCAACAAATGTTGTCTAGAATCTGCTGTATAAAACAATGTTTAGCCGATACTTTTCAAAAGTTAGTGAAAATAAAGCTTTATATTTTATCAAATTAATGTCAAAGAATGTCTTAGAGGGCTCTTGTAAAGATAGTTGATTTATGCTGAAAACTGAATTTTAATTAATTTAAAAATGTAATTGATTTTTTTTTGTTACTAATACAAAGCTTGGTCGTCATACTATTGGCAGATTTATATTAAATGGAAAATGTTTACGGGTGCGTAACCATTTCGTCAATGATGTAATCATATTTTAATACAAAATAGTCTGTAGTTTGCAATACGATATCCTCTTTAGGAAATCTTTTTAATCAATAAGAGTAACTAAGTAAATCATACCTTTAAAATTTAGCTTTCAGAAGAAATTCGTTACCACTGAACTGTTTGTTGAACTTCAAGAAGATAATAAAAGATTAAATTGCGACATAAACAAACTGCAGACAGAAAAGGATGAGCTGTTAAATAGGTACATGTTTACAAATTCTGTTCATATAATGAAATCGATACATATTCGCCATATTTATATTGCTAAATGAATTTTAAAATTAAGTCTGAGATCATTGTACTTTTTATGTTATTAATGATTAAACGGGTTTTTTAATAAATAGAGAAAAAACACAATCCTTAAAGAACGCCTAAAACGGAAAAATTGAAAATTGTTGTAGCCTCGGTTGGATTGAGTCTGTTCCTGGACGGTAGTGGTAATTGCTATTGTCTCCCAGTAAAAGAGTGTTTGTGTCCTAAACGTGAAAACAATGTGCGGAGCTAAATTAAATGGAAGTTGGAAAGGGGAACAGAGGTTATGAATTTTGCAGATCACTGATTCTGTTTTAAAAGTAGGAGGCAACATATCCTTTTCAGGTTATCGAAAGTAGCTGGAGCAAACCTCACAGACAACAACCCGAATATAGCTGATCTTAGTGATCCAAATCGAGCCACAAAACTAGCTGAACAATTTTCTGAACTTTATGATAATGAATGGACAGATGCTTTTGAAGACCTGAAAATAACTGATGAAAAAGAATGTATTGCTTTTCTGTTAAACATTCTTGTTGTAAGTAGATTAAAATAGGTTTAAATTGCTAAATTATAAAGTATACTTTGTATATAGAATATACTGTTCTATCTCAAACCTACCATTTAATCAATTATCTTTAGAAGACTTCTTAGGACCGAACGATGATAACAGAATATTATTTACAAATCTGTGGCATAATAACCAAACATCCAAATTCCTTTTCCCTCAAATAAATCAATTTATATAGAAATGAAACAATTAACTAAATTATTTTTGCGTTTTACTTCAAGGAGTCGTATAAAATGTGTGGAACAATTTCTTGTAATCAACAAAGTTGGTTAGCTAACATGCTGCGGAATCCGACCGAATGTTTATCTCTTAATACAAAAGTGAAACAGGTAGGTCGATGTATATTAAGTCATATTGTAACAAAAGGCTGAGGAGGGCGTTGAATTTTCATTTTTTTTCATATAATGAAACATTTATTTAGTTACCATATTGCTAATCTTTTACGTATGATTGTATATAACTTTGGAAAAGAAATATAAATGCCTTTGATAACTGATACATAACATGGTAACATGTAATGTGTAGTAAGTGAGTGAAGTCTTTTGTTAAAATAATCCAATTTCAGTACATTGTTATATCAATATTGTCTGCTTTACCTAATAGTGTATTTGTTTGGTAATTATAAAATGTTTGTGCTTAAGTACTTTTCTTTTGTATTAAATATTATCAGATAGCTATCTGAAGGCTAAAAAATTTCTCCCATCCAAATCGGTCATATAGTAGAGGTGCAACTGATTAATTTGATAACTCTGCGTTCCTTTATTAAACAAATCAAGATTTTAAAACGAATAGGTATTAGATTTAATATTCTTTATTTAATCTTATAAACATATTAATGCAAATATGAATATTTTTATGAAAGCCGAAAGACGAAATCATCCTTTCAAAGGTTCAATCAAGATCTTTAGCTGAGCTTAGAAAAATGTGTGCAGAACTTTCTGTAGCTGATGTCAAAATGGTAAGCGTACATATTCAAGTTCTAAAAAATGATATTAACTTCAACAGTGAGCACTGAAGGTCAAAATCATGCGCATATTTTGAATATGAACATGTTATGTATGATATTGTACATTGTGAAATAACTGAAACGATATGCATATTAATTTTATTTAAATATTTAAATCTGAATGAAATAAAAAACAATATTAGATCTATATTAATATATGAAATATTTCTTAATAAAATGTTATATGAATCAAGTTATTTTTAAGCCATGTATTAGCGAAACATTAATTAAAATTATTCTTTTAACACCTGATTGATTACCTTAAGATAATTATATACATGAATCTTTTGACTTTAATTGTCTATTATTATGATCTCATAATGTGTCAGTTATCATTCCTAAATAAGATTATTTACCTAAAGATGAGTTTTGATAAGTTAAATTTTTTCTGGTTCTATTGCAGTTCATTGCAACAAAATATAAACAATGGGTGAGCAAAGAACATCTGGAGATTTACACATTAAAGTGTATCGAGTTGTGTTGGCTAATGCATCTTCAGACACCACCTGTGTACCTTGATTATGCTGTTACCATTAACTCTACATTCGATACAAACAAATACAAGCCATATACTAAATCAGGGTTAACTATAGATTATCAAGTATGGCCAGTTCTTCTTCTTCACAAAGATGGACCTCTCCTATGTAAGGGGGTTGCACAAGGAAAGTAAATACATGTGCATACAAATGAAGACACTTCAACTCGTCAACTCGTACAAGTACAAATGTTGCTGCAATGCAGCAATTGAGAATCTCCGCGCAAAAAAAAATGCGCTCATTACAGATACCTTACCAACGCACTGGTCACGTTCTATTCAGATTAAGTACTATTGTACATTATTCCGAATATTTTGCATCTATTTTTGCATCATTATACTTATCGTATACACTGTCCATTAGAGAGGGGCCAGATATCAAATTTTCAAAAAAAAATGCTTTTACTAAGCCCACCTGGTAAGGAATGTAATTCCATTGAATACAAACAAGACTTACAAGACTTGTAAATGTAATGTGACATGACAATAGTGCAACAGTGTCCCTATTGCATGAAATATCAAATCATTTTTTCTTTCTTTTTCACCTATAATCCTACTCATTTTCTACAAATATGTACATCTTATCATAGTAAGAAGTATTAAAATCCATATGTAAATAAGCCAAAACAAAAACTTACACGGATTTTACTTCTCAAAATGTCCTTTGCATGTTTCGCGGCAAATTGTTTATCATGATATAACAAGAAACGCATTGATGCTGATGCAAAGCATCAAAGGGCGTCCAAGCAAGAAATTCAGCAAATGACGTTGAACTAGTAGACATCTGATGAATAGATATTCTTATAGTGTTAAGCGGTTAATTTGATTTTCCCGGATTGTATATCATAGATAAATCGGAGGACAAAAAACATTGTACATCGTGAACTTTGGTAGATTGCTAGAGATTAGAATATTAAATGTAATTTCTTTGGAACATACAAAACAATAGTCAAAATGAACAAAGTCTGTTTTTCATTCATTATAATTGTAACAAAAATACAAATAGTAACAAAAAGGACTAATTTAGTAATAGAACATGTATTTTTTCATGTCAAATAAAAAAAATGGTTTCTTTTAATACCCGGGATTTAAGATTTAAAGTCCCAGATAAACACTAAAAGTAGAACACGCACTGGAATATAAAAAACAAATTGGGATGAATTTCAAAAAGACCAAATTCAGGATTTTTTTATACACGTTATATGGTGATACATTATTTATCAATATAATGTAAGACTGTTACCTGAATTTTAGACTGGTATGAGGAAATTCACTTACATCATGTTTGAACGAGTCAAAGATATAAAAGCTGCTTGACATTGGCGATATAAAAAGAGCTAATGTTAATTGATTTATCAGGAGATCAATATACTATTTTGTTGATTTGCTTCAAAACCCTCTGTGTTTAAATTCTTAAAATATATAACTCCTCACGTTCAAACTGCAGGCGAAAGTTGCTGTTGTTAAAATGTCACAGTATTCGGCAAATCAAAACCACCATAAAACCGATTGCCTTCAATCAAAATAGAATCAACTTCTTACAGACAAATTTTGAGAAATAAGGGTCGACTTAAATATTCACAGTAAAAATATCAGACGACAATCAGTGTCGTAAAACAGAATGGAGCTATATACCGGAAAGAACGAATGACCATTTCGTTAAGACTAAAACTACTTCTATAAAAAGATTTTCGGAGTTTCATCTAGCTATTTATAGCTTTCGAATTCATGTACAATTTGTTCCCGTTCTCATTCATTAATAGGACATTCTGCGAATCACCGAAGGGGAAACCAATATATGACTCTACATAATAGAAATCGGAAGGAGTTCTTGAATCCGAATTTATTTATAGCTGTAATTCGAAGGGATTAATTGATAAAAAATCGGGCACATGGCCTTTGGGCGCGGAGCAATTATAAACTATTCAACTTAAATCAAATGCAGACCAATATATATTAAATTTATATCATTCTAACACACTTTCAATCTTTCCTGTGCCTCGCCTTGATTTACCTATCTTGTTTCCATCCAAGTTTCAGTGTGAAATATCTTGTAAAACTCCCTATGTATTTAATAATAAACTGTAATGATTAAATTCACATTAATTATGAATAAATATATATTAGAATCTCAATCCATTCCGTCTATTATATTTTCATTATATGTTTATTAGTTTAATTAAGAAGAAGTAAATATGCAATAATCATTGTAATTTGTCAAGGACTGAAGATTCGACACACTTTATTAACTTGAATACAAAGTATTTACAGTTGAATAATGTTCAACATACAGCATGAACCATTTAACTGTACTTGTCAAAGCCAGATAACTTAACTGAAAGCAATGACGGTTAATAAGAATGGGGTACGATAATTCTTCTTATTCTCTCCCAACTTCGTGGCCTGTGATAAACAAAGCTATTTGCTAGTTCGACAATATATCGCGTTTTCGTAATTTAGTGCTATTGTAGGAATTTTCTTATTCTAAACAATTTTTCTGTTATGTAAGTATTTGCATTGTCGATATTCTTGATTATTTGGGGTCAAGTGTCTGAAATGTTTTGTTGGATTTTACATCACACCAACACAGTATTGGGTCATATGACAACTTTCCAAAATACCTTAGGTGCCCCTCTGTGCATTATGTCAGCCACGAACGGGTACCAAGTAGAACCCAGACGCTCCGTAAGCCAGCTGGATAGGTGTCTAAGGTGAAAAAGACTTTTTACAGCTCAAGCTCAGATCTAGGCTATCTGACTGGTCAGAAACCGGAACATATAATGTACACTAAGCAATGAAATTCTCGCGATTTGAAACAAGGCCGACACATTTGTGACAAACATTGTATTTTCATAACTCTTATTCTATAGTAAACCTTTCATGTGGAAAAAAGTCATATAAATATTTAATGTTTCGATGCTATTAATAACGAGTCGGTCTTCCTGCTTATTTTTCGTTTTACTGCCTTAACTATTATGTAACTATTTTTATGACAGCTGATGCTTTTGCATATACGCACATAAATAGTTTTATGATTTAACAGTGACACCTTTTAAAGATATGGCAAATATTGTTACTGTCCAGCTGTGGTACCAGGTCCCTCTAAACTTCCTGAAATATGATAACGTGGGGATTCTAAATGGCTGGACTTTGAGAACGATAATGTCCTCACAAAACCTGAAATGATCACAGGTATAACAATGTTCTATTTTAGATGGAATTGCTAGGGGTAGAGGGCCACCGATTATACTTGTCTCAGATATATGTCAAAGCCTATAGATCTATAAGAGCTATAATATGCTATTTTAACATTTGTTAATAGTTAGATATTCTGAATAACTGTGATATGACTATGCCACTCTGAATTTCACTGTAATTTGTAATGAGTCTTTACATCTGTAGGTACGCCAAATTAAGAGAAGAAAAAGATTGTTGCCTGTTTACTCTATTCGAAAAGCGTTAACTGTTGTTTAATTCAAGTGTTCAATAACAAACATTATAATATTACAAAAAACAAACATTTACATATGTATATGCAAGATAATACATAAATATCTTACGAACTTCGAATATTATAATCTCGATTATCGATTAAAAGTCACTCTTTTTTAATGTAAAACGTAAGCTCAAAAGCAGTGAGTCTAGTCAGGTACCGTAATAAAGTGAAATAGAAAGTTCTTATTTATCTTTCTTAATAATCGATTAAAACTTAACAAATCTAAAATAATGATAAAAAACAGAATCCCTAAAGAAAATTCAACACTCAACACGGCAATACTAAAAATGTTGCAGACTCAGTTTGATTGAACCATTAAATGGACGGTAGTGGTAATTGCATGCTACCGTCTATCCAAGCAGAATTCAACGGTAAAATTTTCAATTTTGAAACATCGGCAGATGTGCTCATATGGCGCTTATCATTGAACCTTCAATGTGACACGTTAGTATCATTCCATGAAAAGCGGCATATGACCCCAAAGTAAAACATTGCGAGTGCCCTAAACGATAAAACAAAATCTAAATAAAATGGAATTCTAAAGGGGATCAGTTGCATATAAAATCATGGGAAAACTACTGGCAACTTCCATTCCTTTGGGTATGGTCATTTTTTGTAGAAAAACAATTACTCCTGTTAGGAAATATATACCGTCCTTATTTAAATCACCTTTAAATTGTCATTATATATTTATTAAAGTTAATGGTAGTTACATTGTCACGGGGATGGACCCCATATGGATCTCAAATTTGAGCATCGGTAAAAAATATGCGAATTTTCGCTCATCCAGATGTGAGGTATAACTCGATATGTAAAGCAGAAAATAAGCCAATCTCAACTTTTAAAATATTTATATAAAATTCAAAGATTTTTTTAAGAAAATCGAAATGTGATTCTACCCTCCTGACTTTCCTCTATATTTACCCATTTTGTTCCGGTTTTTTATGTAGTCTTTAACGAGATATTCTTTCCGTCATGGGTTCAGGTGTGCCCAAAACATGCAATGCATATGAAGAAAATGTCGCTGAACGGACTCAAAATACGGAGTTTTCACAAAATCTTACCACCAAACGATGCTTGACATTCTAACAAACCCTTATTCATTGAAACTTTAATTGAGATTTGGTTCAAAATAAAGGATTCTTCATACAAAAAATATTTGATATTGCATTGTTTAATTGACATGAGGGCAAAATGTTTCTTTTGATGGTAGTTTTAATAGACCCTTCTTAATATTACCTCATACATATTCATAGATTTCCCAGAACGAGGCTAACAGGGCAAGCTCCAGTATCTGCTCTATGTGAACATATCACGAATATATGGCCGAAAGATTTAGAGATCTTAATATAGTACTAATAGTACTACATACTTGTTGAGAGTTATATTAAACATTACAATAATCTCTTCTGGAGATAAATTAATCAACAACAAGGTTTATTTTAGGCTATATACAGTGAAGGATATACATATATTCAACACCTAAAAAGTGAATTAATGTTTATGATTATTCCAAGTAATTTCTAATATTCGGTGTCAAGTATAAATTTGCAACTTACACAGACATTATCTGTGTTATCAGTATTTGATTGCTTACCTAAACACATGTTGGTCAAGAATGTATAAAGCAATTAACTGATAATAGATGTAAACAATTGGATGCTGAATTTTGTACCATACTTCCCCTAAATTTAGCCATTGAAATGAAAAACAAAACAATAAGTTTTATTCACTTTGTATTTGAAAATCAAAAATTCTTCATGACTGTCTACTAACTAGTTATTTTTACAGACAGCCTTACCAAATCAAAATAACAATTTTGTTTAGACATGACACCACACCCCCGTCTTATACATTTCAATGGATTTTCAGTATCTCAACACATCTTGTTGTTTACACTAATGGAAAAAATACATTTCATGCTTAGTAATTGATGTAAAACTTTTATATTATCAACTGTTTGAATTAATTACAGTATTAAATACTAAAAGTATATAACAAATTACAATTATTTAATTGCAAATATCAGTCAAATCTTAAGACGAAGCTGAGGTATCATTAGATTATTGCACTTGTCCAGTTGGTCCGACTTGATAATGTGGTCATATTGTTGAACCCTGTGCTAGGTGATATATAACAAATCATTTGGGTACACAGCACTTCCAGAAGATGTTGCCTGGACTAACCATCCCCAGACATTCCATTTACTTAGGGGACTGAACATTTGCAGAAAACATGTGCAGGACCTTGCAGTCGGAGGGTATTAGGAAAAACAGCATCTAGCTTCAGCACTTCTTTTAACATTCCGAGAAATATTCACTCAACAGTATATAATGCAATAAAAGGACAAAATATTAAATGCTTTTACCATGTTGACATATTCCCTTCAGCCCGTACCATATACATGTATGTAACAAAGCACAATGTTAAAAACAAAGTAATGTTAAAAACAAAGTAATGCGATGATTTCTTTTTAATTATTTTATTGAATTAAGACACAAAAGACTAAACAAATGGTCTTTTAAAATATGCTAAAAATACATTTTGTCAGCTTGCAATATCTATCTCTTTATATCAGTCAAGTTGTTTGTTTTGCTTGCTTCATAATAAAAGCTCTTAATGTTTTTTGCTGATGTTTTAAACATTGAAAACTGTAATGAATATATATATGTTGAAAATCCTGCATAAACAAGATATGCAACTGTTATCATTTAAAAAGTTGTTTGTATCTAAAGTTCAATATCACTGTTTATTTTCTTCCTTAGTTTTCTGTAATTCTTCTTTAAACTGTTTGATAGTTTCTTTTTCATCTATTCAGCAACTGCCATGAAGAGATATTACAATCAAAGGCGATACAAATACCAGTTGTCAATTTGTGTTCATTACTGTTACCAATGGAATTCCTGAAAAAAATATACATTTTATTATGAAGTGGTAACAAGAATTATGACATTTCTAGAATATATCAATTTATATTTTAATTGCACTTATAATGTTTTTTTTTACTGTAGCTGAACTTTATTTATGAGCAAAAATGAAAATTAAGTCTTGTGATCTACCTTTCATGTGGCAAAATCTTCTTTAGTGTTCATCTTACTGGTCTGTTCATTCCTACTCCAGTTGAACCTAGAGGGTACATCTATTCTCTTCAGACATATAAGAATTGCTGTCCATGATCGTTAATCTTATTGTGTGAAATGCTTCAAAACGAGCAATATTGTCTTGTCATATATTGATCTGAAATGGTATACAAAATAACTGTTATTGCTTTTTAGTATAAAAACGGTATTGATTTAGATTAATCATAAGTGTGATATTTAAATGAAATTTATTAACAAAACATTTTATTATGTTAATAATTAAATGAAACATTTAAAACAATGAGAAATCAGATTAATTAATGTAAGTAGTAATACATCTAAAGTAGCTTAGTTTAAAAAGAAAAGAACAATGGAATTTTACTTTACCTCGCAATGTTCTCATTCATCCCATCTTATTTTCACAATCCCTTCCTTTATTTAACTCACGTCCTTACATATTTTATGAAAATTAACTGTTTAATCATATCTAGAATTGGAATAACAGAGTGGAACACAACAATAAAAAATATTTTTTCCCCGGTAAGTTTAACACACTTGGGCTTTTCAGGTCAGACATTACTTGTTTACATTCATGCCCTGTTAGCCTCTCTCTGGTGATGGAATGTTAAGTATGCATATAATTTGAGAAAGGCCTATGAAGAAGTTTACTTTCCATCCACTGCATGACAATCAATAATAAAATACTTGTGCCGGTGAGTGAAAATCTATTTAATACACTTGAAGTGATGTTTAAATAATTCATAGAAAAAAATTATACGATTAAATTTGTTTACAAAGATATGGTCCATTTCATTGTAAAATGTTAAATCTTGTCCTAGTTACGTTTTCTAAGAGGGAAATTATTAATCATACCAGTATTATTCACTCTGTGTCAAAATATTTATATACATTTATTTTTTTATGTTTTTTTTTATATTTCTATTACTAGCACCAGATATGTGGCCTATTGATGTAATAATATTTAATTACCAAAGACACATACTAATAAACTTCCAGCTAAACGTATGGAACTTTAATTGTTCCTTTAGATTTGCTATCAAATGACCATATGAAAGTGATGCGTAGTTTTGTTAATGGTTTTCTATATCACCTATGGATCTCTTCAGCACATATGAAGCTCGACAGGATTTTTTACGAGCAATTCCTTTATTCTTGGTCTAATCTCAATGACTCTTTTCAATTAGGGTTTGTTTAAATGTTCAGCATCGTTCGATGAAACCAATGTTTTTTTTAGTACATTCAGCGACATTTTCTTCATAAACATCGCATGATTTGTGCACAAAAGAACCCACAACGGAAAGAATATCTCTACGAAAACTTCATAAAAAAACCGGAACAAAAATAGGTAAATATAATGATTGTGTAATGTTTGTACACATCGCATGTTTTATGCCCACCAGAACCCACGACGGAAAGAATATTTCCACGAAAAACCGGAACAAAAATAGGTAAATACAATGATTGCGTAATGTTTGTAGATTAGGGATCACAACATTATTTTCTTAATAGATCTACTGGTACCTGTCTCTTTTCATGAGTTATTATAGCTTTCTGAACTGATATACGTAGCCACTATTCTTGCTCATATAAAGGAACAAGGGATTTGTAGATTATCACACTGCTCAACATGCAGATTGGAGATCGGGCTCCCTTGTTGAACAGAAACACTTAGTCATATCTTTCAAAGATTTAATCGCTTAAACATTTGCAAGATATCATGTACTATACATAATTTACAGATCTTACAATTGAATCACATTACGTTAATAAATAAATAACTGTCAGTGACATTCCTGCAATAAAATATAATTTATTGTACATGCATTGATTCTTATTAATTAATATATGTTTTTGGTGAAAAAATAAACCCAACTGTACTACGCTACATGATAGTTTCACTTCATTAGAATTGACTTTGAGAACACTGTACTGAATTGTTTGTATAGTTGGCATTGACAATAATAGAAATTGACGTAAGAAACATTATATGATAAATTTGCAATAATTACAAGGTTCTTATTTATCCCCTTTTGTAACTTGAGCATCGTCATGTAAAGCCTCTAACACAGGTGAGAGATCTAGGGCTATCTCAACACTCTTTTCACTTTACTTTGTAAGTAGTTCGAATATTTCAAACACAAAAGGCATATACTTAATATATATGAGAGATGATCCAGAATGACCCGGAGTTTGTTTATGATTCTGAGAAATTTCGTGTTTTCTCCATGAAATATTTATCTTTTAATTGCAAAATATTATTGATTTACTGACACACAGTGCCGTCTTAGGTCGCCTTAAACAGCGGCGCAGCTCGGAGATGACATTTATAATTCACCAAAGTGATTGATGCAAAAGATGATCTTCACCAAAATTTGCCGGAGCCTGGTGTAAAACCCGAAATATTATTGTGCAATCAAGGTTTGAAATTGAGACGCTTATTTATTTCAAAAAACGTCGTCAGTAAAGCGTCAGGAAAGTGGCACTTTAATAAACATTTGTCGGCAGTTAAATATCCTTCAAAACATCTAAAATGACAAAAGAAACCCGACACAAGCATTTTGTTAGTCAGACAAAAGGTTTTTAGAAGTGTAGACGTTTTTTCAGACTGTTGTTCTAATCTTTAAAAAAATGCGTTTGCAGCCTTGCAGAAATTTTTGTGCAATTTTTTAAAATAAATTCCTATTGATGATTTGCATGTATCTAAGATTAGTTTTAAGTATTTATCAAATTTATCCAAAACTGATTCTTACTGAATTTAAGTAAATACAAGTCGATTGATTCATTTGCTTTTTTTATCTAGTAATAATGAGCGGCGGCAAACGCAAACTAAAACATTTTTTTTCTTACAATTTACTTTATTTGTTTTTTGTTGTTTTTTTTTTGTTGTTGTTTTTTTCTTTAACATCTGATTGCTACATTCGTATTATCTCAGCATTTCCGTACTTTAAGCACTTATTATCGTCTAAATATAAAATTTGAAAAACCAGGCTTTTAAAACACCCTGTAGCGAACCATTTCATACTTTACTATCTAAACTATTGCTATTATCAATTTACATTGTTTGTATAATACGATAGTCACTCTTCGATCAAACCGGTTTTTACGGATCATTTCTAAAGGTCATATCTATGCCATATGCACATGTGCAATGCAAATTTCTTCCTGGTCTAATACGAGGAATTTCATAACTGGTTTTAATAGAAATGTGGATTATTACATGAAATAGCAGGTAATTTGGCTGTTTAATATTTTTATCAAATACTCAAAAGAAATGGGTTTTTTTCTTCTTTTTTAAATGTGTTGTTCAAACATAACTGCAAAAATTAAGAATGTTAAGATTTAGCAATATCCATAGTAGATGTTTGTTATATATTTAGAACAAAGGTTATACTAAACGAGACACTCCGTTAAATTTTAACAAAAATAACTTCAAAATAGGTTTAACCGTACGCAGTTTAGGTATCGCTGTAATGGTTTGTGTTAGTAATTGAACCGATCAATACATACAATTTCTCTCATAACACATTTAAATTCACTTCAAAATTTTAAATACCTGTCGTTCAAAAGTATTTTCTTTTGTTTAATTTGTGCAAGACTTTATTGCAATATTACATTTCATATTATGAAGTCAAGACAAAAAACCAGAAATCAAATTACTATTCATGATGTGTTATATCTAATTAAAAACACACAAAAAATGTCTATTGTAACATACCCATCGAAGTGTAAATAGTCGGTAAACAAGTAAAAATGAAAATTACCTGTTTATAATAATTGTGTACAATTTTATATCTTTCTATGAAAAAAATAAATAAATGAAATAATCCACTTGACCAACGGATATTTCTGTGCAATAAATATCGTTCAAAATGTACCAGCAACGCCCAATTCTTAAAAAAGAGTAGGACAGTCATTTATAATGTAGGATCATAAACATTTTTCATGAGTCACCATTAGAATATTCAATATGTTTAAATATCAACATGCAAGAGGAAATGACATAGTATCTGATTCATGTTAAAAGGCGTATGCTATGATAGCATATAGACATATAACATATTGAAAACTGCGTAATAGAATTTATTTAAACTTTACATTCAGCGTTTCTGTTATATAATTCTAGATCATGCAAAGTTTAAATTAATTCTGAAAAATAGTTTTCATTCTACTATATACGTATATATGTAACCCTACGTCGTTTACAGCTATTTTGCTAGCTATGGTAGTGCAATTTAACTGGTATGTCATATTTTGAACTTATTTTTTGTGTAAAATCTGAACTTGTGAGATTCATGTTAACCTTTTATTCATTCATGTCAACAGTTTTCATTGATACTTCATTGATAAACGCTATCGTATTGTTATCGGAAGTTATGACACTGTTCTTGAAACACTCATTATTTTCATACTGATTTACAACACGTGCTTGTAAATTACAACTTCATTTTCAATAATAAGATAATTATAGAGAGCTATATAGAGATGTTAACTCAAGTTAAAACAGGCTTTAAAGTATTTTATCTATAGTTTTACTACTAGTGTACTATAATATTAAACGTACGAATTGAACTGATTTCTTACTTTATATCCATGCGACTAGATTATAAATAAATACATATCGATCGGTATTGTACGGATTGTATCATGTATATTTCTTCCTGGTTTAATACAAGGAAATACTTTATTAATTCCTGATATAAATTTTCAGGAGTATGGATTATCAGAAGAAGAGGCAGGTAAATAAATTAATTTAATGTATTATCATATACTTGTCAGTCATTTAAAGCAATGCGTTGTACTTATAAAAAAAATGAAAATTAACAGACAACAGAAAATTTAGTGGGTTGTTTACATTTTAAAAATATAGCAAAATCGAAAGTAGACATATTGTTTAATATATAGCACTGTGACTTCTAAATATTATTAATAGAGAAACTATACAATTATTTTGAATAATAATTAATTACTTATTTAAAAAGTAAATTAAAACGATAGTAGTTAGGATAAAAGTTTTAATGATAGCTGTAATTGTGTATAAATTATGTATAGTATTGAACCGATCAAAGTTAAGACACAATCAGCTTTTATACCATAAACAAATTTAACATATTGGACGAACGTTTATGCATTCCTTAACAAAATATAGACCATTTTACACCACGCTCTGTTGCTATGTAGTACTATCTTATCGCGCATGCGCCTTCTGCACATGACAAAATATTGCACTAAACAAAGTCATTAGTATACGTCCGTAAAAGGAAATAGTCAGTTCAATATCAGGAGCATTAATGTTTCTTGAATAACGCATTTACACAAAATAAAAACGAAGCAGAATAATGTTACGAAGGCCGCTTAAGAATGAGTAGAACAGATATGTATCATATAATCATTGTAAATTATAAAAATAAATTTATCTCTTTTCATATTGCAATGATTCATTTATTGTGTCGTCTGCTGCAGTAGCGGCGATATATAGGGATAACTTCTTCGTCGGTCCGCACGTCCGTCACAAACTTTACATAAAAGATCAGTGCCAAATCTATAGTTGTGCATATTGTCAGGATTTTCCAGTTTATTGATTTTTGTCAGAGTTATTATCCTTAAATGATTTTTTATTTTTAAGTTTGTCCACTAATGCAATTTCAATGAAACTTAACAGGAATTATCGGTACCCCAAGTACTTGCGATATTACACGGGTTTTCCGATGGAAATTATTTTTTGCTGAGTTATGACCTTTGAATATAAAAGGTGTTTTTGTCTGTGAATGATTTTTGTGTTGCCAGCTACACAGAAGCTTGTCTGGATTACTCCAAGGAAACTACTGGTGCAATTTCATACAAACTCTACAGAGATGATAATTAGTAATAAATCTAGATGTTCATAACGTCTGCATGTTTTGGATAAACGATTTTTGTTAGAGTTATGGCCCTTTTATGATTTTTTTTAAGTTTGGTTAGGCCACTCCTCTTCATACGTCTAATGGAACTTTATTGACACATTACAGGATTGATTGGTAACTTAAGTGTTTGCGCATTTTATACCGGATTTCCACTCGGATGACTTTGGCTGTGTTATTGATATTGAATAATCAAAAGGTGTTTAAGCATGTTTATGATTTTCGTGTTGCTTGCATTTTGTTTATAATTTACCTAGTATTCAACGTAGCCAAAAGTAATTTCTGTAAATATTTATCGGAATTTACTTGTAACGTGAATTTTATATAAAAAAGAGGGAGCTGTTTTCTTACGTTCAAGGCGGATTTATATTTTCTCCTGAACATTTTCCATTATTACCTGTTGGGCCTATGGTGGATGATTTGTGCCATTCGTGTTTTCGCCCCGCGACCCCGCCAAGCGAAAAGTCGAAAATTAACAAGGTTAAATGGCGGACACGCTGTTTAGCGAGGGCACGGAGCAAGATTTAAGAAATAAAATGGCGGGGTCGTGGGACGAAAACACGCTAATTAGCGGAGTCACGGGGCGAAGTTTAATAAATAAAGCTTCGCCTCACGCTCCCGCTAATGAGCGTGTTTTCGTCCTGCGACCCCGCCGAGCAAAAAGTCGAGAATTAATAAGTTAAAATGGCGGGGGCGCGGAGCGAAAAAACGCTTATTAGCGAGGGCACGGGACGAAGTTTAATAAATAAAACTTCACCCCGCGGGGGCGCGGAGCGAGATTAAGAAATAAAACGGCGGGGTCGCGGGACGAAAACACGCTATTAAGCTGGAGCGCGGAGCGAATTTAGATAAATAAAACTTCGCCGCACGACCTCGCTAATAAGCGTGTTTTCGTCCCGCGATCCCGCCAAGCGAAAATTCGATAATTAACATGTTAAAATGGCGAGGGCGCGGGACGAAAACACACTAACTAGCGGGGGCGCTAATTAGCGTGTTTTCGCTCCTCGCCCCCGCCGTTTTATTTCTTAAATCTCACTCCGTGCGAAGTTTTATTTCTTAAACTTCACCCCGTGCCTTCGCAAATTAGCGTGTTTTAGCTCCGCGCCCCCGCCATTTAAACTTGTTACTTTTCGACGTTTCGCTTGACGGGGTCGCGAGGCGAAAACACGAATGGCACAAATCAGCCTCCATATGGGCCCGTATTCAGAAACGGTACGTCTCCCATTTACTACAAATAACACGAAACACTAACTTATATTTCGCCTAGTAGCGCTGCACAGTAGCTACGAGAGACCGTTTATTAAACAAAAACCATACAAATATATCAATATAAGTTACAAAATTGTGTATATATATATGGCAATGAACTAGATGTTTATAGCATGTTAAATGATCCGAATCATCGGAAAACACGACGTCCAGGAAAACAAACAGAGAATGCTTCTCTTATAAAACTTGTGTCCAATTTAACAAGTTCAGTGCCTTCCTCAGCGGCTTGTGTGGACTTTACACGAAAATATTAAATAATTTTAATTTTTATTTTAAATAATAAAATATTCTTATGACAAAATATTACCAAATTTTGCATTAATCAACCCATAATTAAAATTTCTTATTTATAACCTTGAAAATTCGAAGCACGTGTTTATAATTAACTGGGGTATGTACACTTGAAACTGACGTCTACACAAACTAAACATACAAATCATTTCCATTGGTCAAGTTGCAACAAAGCAACCAAGCACTGGCAACTCTCTTACTAGCGGCGTATACAATCGTCGTGCAGACATAACTAACGTGGTAAAGTAAATCTTAAACTTTGCCCCGCGCCCTCGCTAATTAGCGTGTTTTCGCTCCGCGCCCCCGCCATTTAAACTTGTTACTTTTCGACGTTTCGCTTGACGGGGTCGCGAGGCGAAAACACGAATGGCACAAATCAGCCTCCATATGGGCCCGTATTCAGAAACGGTACGTCTCCACTTTACTACAAATAAAACGAAACACTAACTTATATTTCGCCTAGTAGCGCTGCACAGTAGCTACGAGAGACCGTTTATTAAACAAAAACCATACAAATATATCAATATAAGTTACAAAAATGTGTATGTAAATATGGCAATGAACTAGATGTTTATAGCATGTTTAATGATCCGAATCATCGGAAAACACGACGTCCAGGAAAACAAACAGAGAATGCTTCTCTTATAAAACTTGTGTCCAATTTAACAAGTTCAGTGCCTTCCTCAGCGGTTTGTGTGGACTTTACACGAAAATATTAAATAATTTTAATTTTTATTTTAAATAATAAAATATCCTTATGACAAAATATTACCAAATTTTGCATTAATCAACCCATAATTAAAATTTCTTCTTTATAACCTTGAAAATTCGAAGCACGTGTTTATAATTAACTGGGGTATGTACACTTGAAACTGACGTCTACACAAACTAAACATACAAATCATTTCCATTGGTCAAGTTGCAACAAAGCAACCAAGCACTGGCAACTCTCTTACTAGCGGCGTATACAATCGTCGTGCAGACATAACTAACGTGGTACAGTAAATCTCACCTCGAGTGACGCTTGAGTAGACTAACGTTCGTTTTAAAAAACTGTCAGTTCGCGTATATGATGCACTAAAATGTATATGGGACGAAATTCATTTAAAATCAATACTCAAAACTAAGTGGTATTCAGTATTATTTTATGGAGGACACCTCAAGGTAGCACTCTTATAATCTCACAGATTTTCAACTTTGCTGAGTTCACTCGACACTTATTTTATAATCTGAATACCACTTTACCGAAAGGTTGAGGACTGTCTTGACCGTTAGGCTTACAATTTGCAATGTGCATTGAGCTGTGTTATGCAACAAAACCAATTGGCAAGCTATTTTATCACCCTACCAGAGATAAGGCTGAGTAAACAAAACGAATACCACTTTGCAAATTGTGAGTTATTTACCGTTAGTCTACTCAAGCGTCACTCGAGGTGAGATTTACTTTACCACGTTAGTTATGTCTGCACGACGATTGTATACGCCGCTAGTAAGAGAGTTGCCAGTGCTTGGTTGCTTTGTTGCAACTTGACCAATGGAAATGATTTGTATGTTTAGTTTGTGTAGACGTCAGTTTCAAGTGTACATACCCCAGTTAATTATAAACACGTGCTTCGAATTTTCAAGGTTATAAAGAAGAAATTTTAATTATGGGTTGATTAATGCAAAATTTGGTAATATTTTGTCATAAGGATATTTTATTATTTAAAATAAAAATTAAAATTATTTAATATTTTCGTGTAAAGTCCACACAAACCGCTGAGGAAGGCACTGAAATTGTTAAATTGGACACAAGTTTTATAAGAGAAGCATTCTCTGTTTGTTTTCCTGGACGTCGTGTTTTCCGATGATTCGGATCATTAAACATGCTATAAACATCTAGTTCATTGCCATATATATATACACATTTTTGTAACTTATATTGATATATTTGTATGGTTTTTGTTTAATAAACGGTCTCTCGTAGCTACTGTGCAGCGCTACTAGGCGAAATATAAGTTAGTGTTTCGTGTTATTTGTAGTAAAGTGGAGACGTACCGTTTCTGAATACGGGCCCATATGGAGGCTGATTTGTGCCATTCGTGTTTTCGCCTCGCGACCCCGTCAAGCGAAACGTCGAAAAGTAACAAGTTTAAATGGCGGGGGCGCGGAGCGAAAACACGCTAATTAGCGAGGGCGCGGGGCAAAGTTTAAGAAATAAAACTTCGCGAGATTAAGAAATAAAACGGCGGGGTCGCGGGACGAAAACACGCTATTAAGCTGGAGCGCGGAGCGAATTTAGATAAATAAAACTTCGCCGCGCGACCTCGCTAATAAGCGTGTTTTCGTCCCGCGATCCCGCCAAGCGAAAATTCGATAATTAACATGTTAAAATGGCGAGGGCGCGGGACGAAAACACACTAACTAGCGGGGGGCTAATTAGCGTGTTTTCGCTCCTCGCCCCCGCCGTTTTATTTCTTAAATCTCGCGAAGTTTTATTTCTTAAAATTTGCCCCGCGCCCTCGCTAATAAGCGTGTTTTCGCTCCGCGCCCCCGCCATTTAAACTTGTTACTTTTCGACGTTTCGCTTGACGGGGTCGCGAGGCGAAAACACGAATGGCACAAATCAGCCTCCATATGGGCCCGTATTCAGAAACGGTACGTCTCCACTTTACTACAAATAACACGAAACACTAGCTTATATTTCGCCTAGTAGCGCTGCACAGTAGCTACGAGAGACCGTTTATTAAACAAAAACCATACAAATATATCAATATAAGTTACAAAAATGTGTATATATATATGGCAATGAACTAGATGTTTATAGCATGTTAAATGATCCGAATCATCGGAAAACACGACGTCCAGGAAAACAAACAGAAAATGCTTCTCTTATAAAACTTGTGTCCAATTTAACAAGTTCAGTGCCTTCCTCAGCGGCTTGTGTGGACTTTACACGAAAATATTAAATAATTTTAATTTTTATTTTAAATAATAAAATATCCTTATGACAAAATATTACCAAATTTTGCATTAATCAACCCATAATTAAAATTTCTTATTTATAACCTTGAAAATTCGAAGCACGTGTTTATAATTAACTGGGGTATGTACACTTGAAACTGACGTCTACACAAACTAAACATACAAATCATTTCCATTGGTCAAGTTGCAACAAAGGAACCAAGCACTGGCAACTCTCTTACTAGCGGCGTATACAATCGTCGTGCAGACATAACTAACGTGGTAAAGTAAATCTCACCTCGAGTGACGCTTGAGTAGACTAACGGTAAATAACTCACAATTTGCAAAGTGGTATTCGTTTTGTTTACTCAGCCTTATCTCTCGTAGGGTGATAAAATAGCTTGCCAATTGGTTTTGTTGCATAACACAGCTCAATGCACATTGCAAATTGTAAGCCTAACGGTCAAGACAGTCCTCAACCTTTCGGTAAAATGGTATTCAGATTATAAAATAAGTGTCGAGTGAACTCAGCAAAGCTGAGAATCTGAGATTATAAGAGAGCTACCTTGAGGTGTCCTCCATAAAATAATACTGAATACCACTTAGTTTTGAGTATTGAGTTTAAATGAATTTGATCCCATATACATTTTAGTGCATCATATACGCGAACTGACAGTTTTTTAGGAAATAAATTTTGAAAAACAGATACTAAGGAATAAAGATGATCCCATTAAATTTATGTCAGAAGTTGAATTTTATCAGAAATTTCAATTTTCGAAGGAGTGTGGACATTTTATACCCGGAATGATACAAGTAGTAGGAACTATTAAGAGTATATTCAGCTCGCAAAATATAAGTAATTATGACAAAAAGAAGTGAATTGATACGATTTCAAGTTGGAAATTTCTTGAATTTCCTTTTATCCATGAAAATAACTGTTCTTGTGATTGTTAATGTGTCCGTCGATGATTCAGGACTCAAGTTCAGATGATTTGTCGTATGCATCTAAAAAAGGCCTATATAAATATTTATATTTTTAATAAATGCCATTTATTCATTGTTTTGTTTGTTTGTCTGATTGTTTGTTTGTTTTTGTTTTGATTTTTATATTTAAAATAACAGTAAGATACAAGTGATACCACTGTGTTTGAATTTTAGGACTGACACAGAATTCCCAATCTATATATTTAAAGATATTTCAAAGGAAACATGACAGAACATATATTCATGGCGTCATGAATAACCATGGCATAAAGTAAACTTTGATGACGTCTGAGTATCTTAATTAAAAAAATATATTAAAATCTACGTAGCAAAACATTATTTTTAACATTTGTTAAGCATGATTTATATACTTTACTAAACGAGTATGGTGTTTCATTATCTAGATCTAGTCTGTAACTTTAATAATAACTGTATTATGTTCTACCACTTCAGTCATCAGTATTCCAGCATCACAATCTAACAAGGTTTTTAGGGGGTGGGGTATTAACAAGATTATTTTATTTAAATAATTGAAATGATAAAGATTCTATTTTGCAAATACCAAAGACAAATATTTAAATAAAACAGTCTTGATAAAGGCAGGCACGTTATGTCTCGTTCAATTTTTATTCTTTAGAAAAATATTTAAAAACTTTAAAAGTTGCACTTAACGTGCAGTATTGTGTTATGAAGGTAGACAATGTAAACAATGTAGTATCTTGACTGCCATACAAAATGATGATGGACTATTATTATACCCTTTGCAGAATAAATAAATAAATTGATAAATAAATTAATAAATAAATAAATAAAAAAATGAATGAATGAATGAATGAACGAACGAACGAACGAACGAACGAACGAACGAATAAATAAATAAAGAAATAAAGAAATAAAGAAAAAAAAGATAGTTCAGAACTCTTATAAGATAACAAGAATTGAAAAATTTGAAAAATAAAAATGATAGAATTTCTAAAGCATAATGGCCCTTTGAAATTGTCATGAGATGATTAAGAAGAGAAAACATAATTGTGTATTGAAAAGTTTTTTCATTGACGTAAAAAGGATGCTACTTTCAAAATAAAGTTTACGCTAATTTAAAATGTTTTCAGTTCTAAATATCTGTCAGAGGCCTTTCACTACTTCTTTTAGCTTCCTTTTTTTTCGTCCTGTCGTTCAGGTTTCCCAACATTGTTTTGTTATTGTGGCATTTACTACTTGAAAACTATTAAATTCTTTTTAAATTTCTCCTCATGCTTTTGTTTTATCGATCATAGATTTAAAAACTTTTTTCTTTTACATTAAGATTTTATTACATTTTTTTTTTCACTTCGGTGAAATGCACTCTTTTACACGATATGGTTACACTTTTGCAATGTATATGAAGTGATGTTATGCAATAAACAGATTGGTCAACTTTTGAAGTCTCCTTAACGAGAAGTAATAGTTACCGTACGAGGAATAAGTCTGCATAGTATTTACAGACCCGGGTGGCGATTTGAAGAACGAGAGAGCGTAGCGATCGAAGTTTTTAAAAGGCCACCGGGTCTGTAAATACTATGCAGACCTATTCCGAGTGCAGTAACTATCTTACCTACATTCTCTTTTGTTTTGCTATCCATACATCATTTTTTAACTCAGTATTTATTGATATTACTCACAAGAAACATATTATTTATGTACTTTATCATGTTTAAGTCATGCAAAGATACAATCCGCTACGCTCTTGTAATTCATTCGTTCACAAATCAGGTGTTATTTGAATATTCTCGTGTTTTTCGTGGGGTTTCATTATGTAATAAGGTCAGATAATGTACTTGTTGAGTTGACAGAACTTGTCGAGTAGGCAAAGGTAAGATCATTATTTTGATATATGAATACATAATATATTTATAATATATACAAATATTGAGGAAGATAAAAAAAAGTTTTCTAGTCATAAAACGGAACACTTTATTTTTAAAATAAATTTCATGGTAAGTTAGGTTGAGTAAATAAAACGAATACCAGTTTGCACATTGTGTGTTACTTACTGTTAGTCTACCCCAGTGTTACTTGAGGTCACCTTTCGTGAGTTAAAGTCGAGATCGTTTCAGAAAACGGGCCAAAATCTCACAAGTTCTCGACTTACCTAAGTTTACTCGAAACTGACTTTATGTGCATATCACTTTCCTGAAAAGTTCCAATTTCCAATTTCAAATTTTATTGCCTGAAACATTATACAATGTTTATAGCAAACAAACAATATAAACATATATATCTGTCCAATGGATAAGACATGAGGTAAACTTAACAAACAGACAAAGAGAAGAATTTCAATAACATATTATCAAAATATGATGCTTAAACAATGCGAATTTTGTTTGCAGAAAAAATGAATTTTGCTAAGTTATATAAAGTATTTTTTGATGATAAACACATGATATTTTCAAAATTGTTCAATAATAACTTTTGAAAAAATTACTTCTAAGGGTTCTTGATTTTGGACAAACTAGTAAAAAGTGGTATTCTGTTTCAATAGATTGCATGTTGCAAGACTTACAAAGACGCTCATTTAGGGATATGTTAGTGTACCTTCCCGTTTCTATGGCTAATTTGTGTGCTGAGACTCTGAATTTAGCTAAAGCTGTTTTTAAGTAATTTTCTTTAATAGTGTCTAGATATTTTTCTCTTTTGAATTCATGTTTAAAAACTGCATATGTTTTTAATTTGCTCTAGTTGTTTATTTCAGAATACCATTTTTGGTAATAGTTATCAAATATTTTTGTGAAAGCCAAACGTATCCAACACCATGTTCATTTAAAATTTGTTTTATTTGAGATACCCAATTTCTGTTTTTATATGTTAAATTATTTTGATCATCTAGTTTCAAATTATTTTTATACTTTCTTTACGATATTATCATTGTCTAGAGTTTTTAGCTTATTCCAATACTTAATCATATTATATTTTCGCTTAACAAGCATTGGAACCCGACCGAGTTCTCCATAGAGGACTGTTAAATTTGTTGACTTCTTTACTCCATATATATTTCTTAAAAATCTGGTGTGTACAAGTTCAATATCTGATGCTGAATGCAACCCCAAACCTCAGAGCAGTAATTTAAGATAGATCCCACTAATATATCGAAAGGTTTAATTTTTTGCGATGTTGGTAATACTGTTCTGTCAAATATTTGGAAAAACGTATGTAATGAGAACGAGGCATGCTGCGCTATAAGTTTTTGTGACCTTTGAAATCTACCATTACTGAATAAATGTACGCCTAGATATTTAAAAGATTTAACAAGTTTGATTGTAGCATTATAAATTTTAATGTCCATATGAGTTGATCTGCCATTTTCAAATATAAAAGCTTTTGATTTTTCAACATTTAACTCGAGATCCCATATATTGCAACATGTTTCGACGTCATTGACCATAAGTTGAAGGTTTTCTTTACATTTACTAAAAAGAACCATATCGTCTGCATACATTAATAGAAATAGATGCATATCATCAAGGCATATAGTTCCCGACATATCACTATTTATTTTATTTATCAAATCATTTTCAAAAAACATGGCCAGCAAAGGTGGACCTGTGTCTCCCTGCTTTACTCCAGACGTATAATCAAAGAAGGGGGACAATTCCGAGTTAAATCGAACACAAGACTTAACAGAGTTGTACATGGCACGCAGTGCTAAGACAAACTTGGCACTCATATTTTCATTTAACAGTTTATGCCAGAGGTATTTGTGTTCAATCTATCAAAAAAATGCTTGTCATGTATGAATACGCAATAAAGTTTTTCTTTTTCATTCATTGTTTTGCTTGATTGAGTTTAAGATAAAAATGCAATCCGATATCGATTTTCCTTTTTGAAATCCAAATTGTGTTTGTGTAAGTTTATTATGTTAAGTAGCCCAGTTTGTAAGTCTATTTAAAAGTATCTGAGAATATATTTTTTAAATTATGTTTTTTAATGTTATTCCTCTGTAGTTGAGGCCTGTCTTGACCGTTAGGCGATTATATGGGATTTACTCAATGAGGATGAGTGAAAGTATCGATTCTGAATACGGGAAATGGCCAATTTTTTAAGCGCATGTGTAAGGAAAGAGAAAACGTTTACTAAGAGTCTGACTCCATTCAATTCAATAAATTTATTGCATTAAACATTTTACAATGCTTATAGCACATACACATATATACATTGGCAGATGAAAACATTATCCAAACAGAGAAAGAAGCAACAAATACCATGTTGAGTCAGTTCTTTTCTTTTTCTAGTTATAAAGAAACAAGGAATTCATCTGCAAAGAAAATGAATTTTGCTAGTTTGGCAATAGACTTTTTGATTTAGAATTCATGATATAAGTTCGAACTTATTTATTGTTGGCTATCAGCAAAAATACGGTTTGAGATATTTTTTCGATTAACAAGTTGTGGGAGGAAGTTCTAAATTTTGAGAGGGCTATTTTGTATGTTGGCTCTAAAGAACAATTTCAATATGGTTCGATTTTTAAACTATGTTTGCAGTAAGACTCCAAAACGCGTGGAATTGTTTATATCGCTACACCAGCTTTGTAAGTATGCGTCAAAGATACGCTGTATCAATCATTTGGAATGGAATATCAACAAGATCTTGTTGTTCCAAATGTAATTTAATCCATGTGTTTCCAGGATACTTTTAACATGGCCAGCCCAATTTTTAAATTATCTCAAACACAGAAAAAACAAAGATGAAATAGATATAGATTTAATTAGAGCTTAGACACACACATATATAATATATATATATATATATCAAATGAATACTAAAGTGATGTCTGAATAAACAATGCAATATACTATAGGTAAGACAAATCATCAACTTGAACAGATATAATTATGACTTATTTCAGACCAATGGAAATATAGAATTAAATGAACACAGATCAAAAATCGCACATAACAGAAAAGAACATTAAATAAAAGTCGAACTAACTTTAATTAAACAAAAATTAAACAAAGATAAGAAAGACTAACTGACTTTATAAAAATAAGCAAACAAAAAGTAAAATGGGTTGGGAGGGAGAGGCGAAAAAAGATCTGTATCAACCGATATGTGTCTAAGAACTGTAAAGACCCCGAAAAAATGACTGAATTTATAACAACGCGTAGGAATACAACTAAATCAGTGACCCGAAAAAAACAACAAATACCTAAAGAATGACCCAACAGGTTAACCAATAAAAATTTCTGTATTGTATCGGTAATTAATAGATTTTAGATAAATCGAAAATACTCTACGTATATGTTAGTGTTCATTCGTGCTGTTCTACGGAAATTAGAAACTTCGACTTGAAATCTGTTTTCGATCAATTGAAGTTTGAGCCATTTACTTCCATAATCGGGTAATCGAAAACTTTACGTTGTCAATTCACTTTTTAAAATTAAAAAAATGTCTGAAATAATGATAACCGGTTTATTATAAATAATACATGACTTTAATTAATAACAAATAAGCAAACTGACCAGAATCATTGCAAGTTAAAGTCAAGGTCTCCGTAACACAAATCTCTTGAACAAAATATAATTTATTTGTCTCTTAACAAAAAAAATGTGATAAATGTGATCTAAAGATGACATATAGTAATATAATGATATAATGTTACAGTAACAATTAAGCAAAAGTATAAAATATCAACTTACTGAAAAAGGCTTTCTTATCCCAAACACTTTAAAAAATAAAATATCAATGTAACATCGAAAAGTTGGCTTATTAAGTGACTTGATGCATAATGTGAGAGGACGTACCTGATTAGCATTGCCCTTGAAATTATACATTTTCGTAAGTTGTGACCAATCAAAGTTATCGATACTTGTTTTAGACGCGGTTTTAATTATTTTTCGATAAAGGATAGGGTCTTGCGAGGATTTTGATAAATATTATATACATGTAAGCAAGAGTTTGGCATATAACAATTATAGCTCCCGTCTAAAAGGCGTCGACGGTGTAAAAACTTGAGAAAAATTAAATGAAATTGCATTTATTTCACTGAAGCTAAGAACAAGTTGATCTGGCCTTGTCTCCTACAGCATGTCAGTTATAAGATGAATACACATATTTGATCAATATATAAAAAGTTTATATTTAACACGATGTTTATAGATTTGTTGCTTTATTTACAGACAAACTAACACTTTGCTGTGTTATATAAAGAGCTGATACAAAACTTAAACGTTTGAGTAACATCATGAGCACGTCTGGTGGTCGTGGGCGAAATAAAGGCGTTAATTCAGGCAGAAGTCCAGCACCGTCCAAGGCAAAGGTATTTGTTTTTCTTATAATACTCTTATCATGATTTGCTGAATAATTTCAAATAAAGCCTGTCGAGTACTATCCTGGACGGCTTTTACCTTTTAGAGTATCAGTGTCAGTGTCATTTTTTGGTGTATGATTACAACCTGATGCAGTGAAACGGCGGGAACGAGAATGCATATAATTATTAGATATTGACAAAAGCGAGATTATATCTAGAAAAATAGAGAAAATAAGAACCCCTAAAGAAAGCCCTACACGGCAAAACTGAAAATGTTGCAGGCTCGGTTTGATTGAGCCTGTTCATGGACGGCACTGTCAATTGCAAACTACCATCCACGCCCTCTAAGCAGAATTCAACTTTTAACAGGTGTGTTTTAAGCAAAGCCAATTTTTTTTGGTAATAAATTAATTCAAAATATGAAAACATATTTATTGTGTCGCCTCTACGGAGTAGTGGCGACATATAGGGATCACTTCTCCGTCGTCTGTCTGTCCATCTGTCCGTCTGTCTGGTCTGTCTGTCTGTCTGTCTGTCTGTCCGTCCGTCACAAAACTTGTCCGGACTACTCCTCATAAACTACTGGTGCAATTTCATCCAAACTTTACAGGAATGATCAGTACCAAGCCTAGTTGTGCATATTGTCAGCATTTTCCGGTTCAATGATTTTTGTCAGAGTTATGGCCCTTTAATAATTTTTTTTATTTTAAAGTTTGTCCGGACTACTCCTCTTATACCACTAATGCAATTTCAATGAAACTTTACCGGATTGATTTGTAGCTCAAGTCCTTGCGCACATTGCACGGGTTTTCCGGTTGAATGATTTTTGGCCGAGTTATGGCCCTTTGATAAAAAGGTTTCTTTTTCTGTGTGTTGCCAGATACACAAAAGCTTGTCCGGACTACTCCTCATAAACTACTGGTGCAATTTCATCCAAACTTTACAGGAATGATCAGTACCAAGTCTAGTCGTGCATATTGTCAGCATTTTCCGGTTCAATGATTTTTGTTTGAGTTATGTCCTTTTAATAATTTTTATTTTTAAAGTTTGTCCGGACTAGTTCTCTTATACCACTATTGCAATTTCAATGAAAAACTTTACAGGATTGATCTGTAGCTCAAGTCCTTGCGCATATTGCACGGGTTTTCCGGTTGAATGATTTTTGGCCGAGTTATGGCCCTTTGATAAAAAGGTGTTTTTTTTAATGTGTTGCCAGATACACAAAAGCTTGTCCGGACTACTCCTCATAAACTACTGGTGCAATTTCATCCAAACTTTACAGGAATGATCAGTACCAAGTCTAGTTGTGCACTGTCCGTCTGTCTGTCCGTCTGTCACAAAATTTGTCCCAACATGAAAGTGGCCATCATGAGGCGACACATGTAATTACTGATCGCTCTTGTTTTCACCTTTTAGTGGGTACCTTCACATTCATTTTATATGTTCATGAAGATAAGATTGTCATTCCAAAAGAGACAATCTGCTTATTACGTCATAAATACAATTCAGTCTGCATAATATGTTTTGAATTTGAATCATGTATACGTATCTGATTGTAATTCATCTACTCAGTTTAAATACTTGATTAAAGTGAACACTATACTGACCCAATAAATAAACAAACGACCAGACCACTCTTTTGGGGAAAACAATAACCCATAGTTTTCCTGATCCTTATCGTGTGTCTCTATCTGAAATAATAAATTCTCCTCTACCTATTTTGATTTAATAGATAGTCTGAAATCTTTGTATTAGTAATAATTAATTAATAATTCAGTATTACTGTTGGTGCGACGTATCCCCCCCCCCCCCCGAGAAAAAAAATAAATAACAAAAAAATACGCATATCCTTTTGAAAAATCTTCTAGATCATACTTACCAAGTTCAAAACAGACGACTGGTTTACAAGACGTTTCTTTCGTTTTGAAATATTGAATATGTCTTATTGTTGCTTTGCATTACTTCTGTAAGTGCATTAATTCTGACTGAGCTTCTGGCTTCATTTGTTTTACTATTGAAGTATCTTTACATTTTTGAAGTGTTTTAGCCATTGTTCTATGATTAGCGCCACTTCCTATGATGTAACGACCTTGAAAATCACGTTCAGTGCGTATCGATCCTTTATCTCTTTCAATATTGATACAATTTTTCTTTTTCTGTGTCTAAAATGTAAACATCCACATTTCTTTGCTTTTTATAATCGTATGCTTCTATGTAGCTCAGTGTTACACTGAAAACCAATGCAAGCAATCCTTCTAACAACGGTTTTCCTCATGTTGACTGTTATCCTGCATAGGATCCTCGTTATTGTTGTCATGATCTTGCCATACGGTATTGAAAAGCTCCCTTTGCAACGTCATGTAATTGTCAAATAGAGTCTTTGTACTGCATACTTTGTTCACGTCTGATGAAGACTTTGTTGCTATATAATCTTTTTGCGGCTCGCAAACGTCTAAAAAACATTGACCTTACTTTTGTCTCGATTTCTTTCTTAATTGATGAAATTCGTGATAGGCGGCACGATTATAGGCCTCTTGAAATGTATGGCCTTCGTGTATATAATTCAGTACTGTACATACATGATCTTTTAAGTGGTTCTATAAACCCATATGTCTTCCTTCAGCTCCTCGCTTCCATTCTTGCTTGGAGGTTCCAGAAATAGAGGTATTTCCTTCCTTTCCTTTTCTCGTCCTAAGTATAGTCAAACCTGTCAATAAAAGCCAACAAAGGGGAATGTAAAAGTGACCTCTGTTCACAGTTGCCTTTGTTTGGGAATAATACATGTGTAATTATGTTTGATGAGTATTTTTTTATTTTTCACAAATACATGTATTATTTTAAATCGTGTTTATTAAGACTTTTCAGTTATTAGTATAGAACACAAAAATTCCATACAAAAAAATCTAATAAAATTAAGCTTACTACTTCATAATGACATTCCAAGAATAATTTTGATCTTTATTATCATATATACATACACCTATAACTGATAAAATAAAAACAGTGTCTCAGTTTAAGATAACCGACCCAAAATAAAAGAAGACTTATTGAGCATTGACAGATGGCTAAATGTAACATTGAAATACAATAGCGGTCGAAGAAAATGTTGCTGGGTTTTCTGAAAACTACGCCATAATTTATTACAATGTTTCAAGAAAAATCCTCGTCTTAAACGTACTTTTCATTTGAATGTATGTTTGAATTATGTTCTTTGGCGAACTGAGGAAAATAAACGTTTGAGATTAACTGAGGCATGTTCACTTTTAAGAACATTCCTAATAATCGGCTATCATTATAAGTGTCGTTACAATTGTTACCCCCATTTGTTATTGAATTCAAACGAGCAAGTGTATTTATTTTTTTAAGGTTACACGGTTCCCTGATTTTTTACTCGCAGGGTTAAACAAAAGCGGTATAATGATGGCAAAAAGAAACATTTTACTTACACACCTTGTTTGATGCAAAAAGGGCCTTACCGTTGGTTGGTTCAAAAAGGCCCCAGGGAAACTATTTAGTAATCCCGGGCAGGGGCGACGTGACCCATTGGGCCCCTTTTTTTAAAAGTTTTCATTGGGGAAAAAACATGACCCTTGTTGGCAGTGATGTCCGGAAGTGACCCTTAAATGTAATGTAAAAAAATTTCCCTCATATTGGATTAGCCCCTGATCAAAAAATTAAATCAATCCCTTTTTTAAAAAATTTATGCCCCGATTGTGATGGATTGTGCTGCAGCTGTGATGATATTTATTAAAAGTGATTTTGTGATTTTGATGATGATGACTATCAATATTATTATTATTTTACTAGAATTATTAGGAATTAATTATTATTATTAGGTGAGAATGATTTTTTGAGACATTATTATATTGAGAGTTTAATCCGTCAATATGACGTTTTCAAACCTTGATTCATATAATTTGTTTGGTTTGCATAAGAGCAATAATTTTTATTTATTTTTATATTTATGGGGGGGGGGGGAGATGGGCATATAGGACCAAATGAAATAATTTAAATAAAATGTAATGTCTCTACAGCCTGACCCAACCCCTCACGGATACTTTGTCATGCTACATTACTGTTCTTAATATGAAAAATAATTGCAGTGGGCAGTTTATATAATCGTTTGTTTGTTTGTTTGTTTCATTTTACGCCTTTTCCAACAGTATTGCAGTCATATATGTGGGTAGTTTCCTAACCATCGTTCCTGGAGAGTTACACCAGTACTAGACAACCTTCCTGCGCTAAACTACCAAAGCAACTCCCGGGGATCGAACCCACGCTAGAGAGGTAACTGGATTAGAAGTCATTGACTCCAACCCTTCGACCACGGAGGCGGTTTATATAATCGATTGTACGCGTTTGAAACAGGCATAAATTTGTGGTTTACAAATGTATATTAGTACAGTCATGTCTTTCCATGAAACTGAATATTTATACATGAATATACGTAATTGCAAAAGGAAGTATTCACTTGGTTACTTGTAAGTTACGTATAATACATACATCAGCTAAATAGAGGCAAAATTTGTATGAAAGGTTTCAGAAATGTAGTGTATTGAAATGTGAAAGTGATAAAAGTTTTGTTTCGTTTAAGAAGCGAAAGGGTATAAAATGTAAGGGGCGCAAAACTGTGCTTTTTAACGCTGCACACTTCCTTTTGAAACTTAATACAAAAATGTAAATGTTGTTGTTGTTGTCGTCGTCGTCGTCGTCGTCATTTTGATGACTTAAAATGACATCGAACTATATTGTTAAGGTTTGCATGTAGTGCAGTTATTTTGCCCGTGTAATTAATATATTACACGTGAATAAAGTACAATTCTTGTAGCGTATGTATATACATGCTTGGTTTGAACGTATATAATAGTATTTAATTCATAATATCCACATTTATTGTTTTTAACTTTAATTAAAATAATTAGTTTAACTCTTTTATGTTTTATCGGCCTATTTGCAGGTATCTCGTGAAAGAGGCATCCCACCAGATAGCAAGTAGGTATTTTATGCCCACTTTTTTATTTCTCTGAATATAGTCGAGTAAACAACGGTATTTATATCGAGACTAATTTTGATTACAGATGAATGATATCAATGTTTAGTAACGATACAAAAGTTATCATAAGATATGGACATTTTCTGAGTTACCACAAAAACTCCGTGACAATTGAAAAAACGGATATAATTTTTTAAGGCTGGGCTTTTATGTTTGCAACTCTCCAATATAATTAGGTCATTAAGTATAGCAACAAACACAATTGCAAATTGAAAGGCCAGTATGTACGATTGAGCAAGTTATTTGGAAATTTTACTCAAAACTTCCCGATTTTTTTTAAAGGCGAAGAAAACAATATGCAGGAAAAGCTTAATTATCAAAGTTAAATTTAGCATGTCAAACTCCCCCCCCCCCCCCATTTAAAGGTAAAAATGAGTATTTTTCACATGAGTTCTCCAAGTATTGAGAAAAGTTTCCACAGAAATCCGTAACGTTTTCCATGAACTCCGTGATAGTTATAAGAACTCCAAACAAGTTATCATAAGAACTCAATCCTTCGTGTAACAGTTCCTCCCCCGTGGGTTTACGCGCCTAATTTTTAATTGATCTTCAGAAGTGTGGAAAAGAACTATCAACGTTCATATCTTCTTGTCCTATCAAGTTAAATTTCAGATACTTACTCGTAAGTTCTGTTTAACCATGCCTTTTCCTACACATTGTAAGTTCTATATTGCCGTGCATCCTCCTTCATATTATTTGACGCTGCTTTAGCAAGTTATAAATTTTGTCAAACATTAACGAAAACACCTCTTACAAGTACGTCCATGATCCCGATTACTCCTGCATAAAGAAACGAAAAGCATACAAGAAAACGAACTTATCTTATATTATCAGTTATTTATCTGAAATGGATACAAAGTTTTAATTTTCATGTATATTACATGTTGATGACGTATTTATATAACCGCTAACGATTGAATGGCGTGTTTATAGTAAATGTTGGTCAAAGTATTTTAGATTTCGGTTCTATTTTGCATTTTTGGTTTCTTTTGTTCTTTCCAAAGGTGTTGCAAATCTGTTGATTCGGGTATTTCGTATCAACAACACGTTGTCATTTATATACTTTCTATTAGAATTTCGATTTGAATAAACTTCAATTTCACTAATGGTTTTTCTTTGAGCTAAAACGACATTCACAATAACAGAAATAAAATAAATACATGACGGGACGAAAACAATTAAGTACGAAAATGATTGTTTTGTTTGTAGTTCTTATTACTTCCTCTTTACTTGTAAAAATATTTACTTCAGACTAAACATATTGTTTCTATTGATAATACTTTGTATGTGTCAACATATGCATATGATTTTAATATTTCAAAAATGTACAGGTAAATTCAATAATAGGCTCAATATCATAATCGTTGTGATTCTATTTCCATGTATTCACAAATAAACCAGTGTTAGTTCGGCCGAGTATCTTTATTAAAGATACTTCTTGTTTGACTGCAGATGGGGGCTAGCGGCGATCAGAAACCAAAACATATTGTGGTCGTCGTCTTTAACGATGTGTCGTTGTAGTGGCAGTTCTAGTTGTCATTATCATAGTCAGTCGAAGCCATCGTACCAGATGTAGTTATCGCCGTAGTCGTAGCAGACGTCGTCGTAAAAAAACGTTGCCGTAGCAGTCGTGGTTGTAGACGTTGTCATATATATGCATTCGTTGTATTCGAACTCATAGTTTACAAGTCGACTTGTAAGTTGTAGCTATACTAGAAATCATAGAAGTCTAGAGTACTTGTTTTCAATGTTTCTTGGATGTCGACCTATGATCGTAAAATCGTAAAGGTCGTAATCGTCTGTGGAGTCGTGGCCGTATTTGTCGATATAGTTATTTCATGAGTAGTCGTGGTCATTTTCATGGTCGTAAGTGTCTGTGTGGTCTTTTAAGTCGTTTTCGAGGTCGGCCCTAGCATTCGTAGATAAATACTTGTACATTGTAATAATAAAAGACGTAGAAGTCGTAGTCATAGTCCTGGTCTTAGTTACCTGCGTCGTCTTGAAATACGTATAAATACGTATTTCAAGACGACGCAGGTAACTAAGACCACGACTATGAAATTTATGTTCGAAAATGTAGTCTTAGCTTTACTCATAGTAGTAGACATCGTAGTTTTGGCATTCGACATAGATGTTCTCGTAGTAATTAGTCGTATTCATGTTAATCGTATTTGTTGTAGCGGTACATTAAGTCGTAGAACTCGTCGTCGTAGTTATGGCCGTAGTCGTCGGAGTTTAAGTCTTACTGTAGTCATAACAAGCTTCCATATAGATAAACTTGTTAGAAGTTTTAGTTGTCGTAGTCGTTGTCGTAGTCATAGCTGTATTCGTCATGAAAGTTGTAGACATCATAACTGTGGTCGAAGTCATCGTGGTCATTGTCGAAGCCAAAATTGTATTTCTTAATATTGTCGTCATGGCCGTATTCATAGTTGCTATATACATGTATATACGGTTTAATGCATCAAATCATCAAAATCTTCATAACCATCATAACAAAATCATAATTTTATCCACCCAATCATCATCATTATTATATTATGTGACTATTATCATTATATACTAGTACCTAATAAAATATTCTGGGTTCTATGTCCGTTATACTGTGCGTTTATTGTAAGTGTATCTCATTTTGTTCCAAAGTGTTTGGTGTATTTCACTTGCAAAAAAATCAAATAAATATGTTTAACATCACTGTCTTAAAGATAAAGCCCTATTATTAGAAAAGAATGTTTTTCATAGTTCTGAGTTGATTATGATGACGAAGGTGATGATGATGATGATGACGATGATGATGATGATGATGATGATAATAATAATAATGATTATAGTAATGTTATGATGATGATGATTATAATGATGATGATAAATTCTGCTCTTAAGTTTGTAAATTTTATTGTGTATATCATTTTGTTAGAAATAATGTCAAAAAAGTTTTTCTAATGAACAAGGCTGACATCTTGTGGTGCTTCTCATTCAGATCTGTTTATTACCCCTCACTTTTTGTAATGTTAATTTCCCATAGGCCTCTGGGAGTTATTCTTACTGTTAATGCAAGTGTACCACATGACTAAGAATTTTGTACTATTACATAGGTAACAGTACTTTTTAACAGCGATTACAAGATAAATTTTCTTGCTTGTAAATTAGATAAAATTTCATATTCATTTAAACAAAAAAGTGATCTTTTAACTAACAAATGTATATCAATGTATTCCAAAGAAATAAAAGTAAGTTAATTCATGTAATTCTTTTCCCCTTTAACTTTGAGAAAAATATATGCCTTTAACATCATATTGTATTATTACCCCTCACTTTTCTCGTAATGCTAATTTCCCATAGGCCTCCGGGAGTTATTTTTACTGTTAATGCAAGTGTACCACGTGACTAAGAATTTTGTACTGTTACATAGGTAACAGTATTTTTAACAGTATAAAATTTGGTCACGTGGTCTATTTTTTAAATAAAATGAAATAAAATGGCCGCCATTTTTTTCTCGATTCATTCCTATTTTCGACGTTCACCACGATAGGACATCACCAGAGTAACTATGACACCCATAAAATTTAGTTGTTTGCACCCTGGAGTGCTTTTCGCGTATAAAATATCTTTTTGTTGACTAGTCAAAAAGTAAACATCCGTTTTCAATGGAATTAATTGCAATGTGAATATTTATGTGTCAAACAGGAACATGCAGACGATTAAAATATACAACAAAGGATTATTTAACATTTTAATCAAAGAAACGTTATAGATACATTGTATGGTGGACAGACATAGGATATCATCGTTATTTTGTCAAAAAATTGGGAATGATATTCTGGATACAGATGGATCAAGTTTCACAGATCATAACCGTATAAATGGGTTAGTGTTTTGTTTTCTGAATAAAACACAGCTTATTGTACTTGTTTTGTCAGAATTGAATGCATAGACCCGATGCAGAAATTAAACATGTCGGACATCTCGCAAAACTGTAATAATGCCTGAACTTCTGTAGATCTTTTGCAATTGAAGTTACAAACGTCCCAACAATTTGCCGCTAAACTGTTCGTCGCCCTTTCTGTCTGTGAGCATGTATTTGCCGTATTTGAATCGCTTGCGCGACCTGAAACCAAGAGACTTGCTCGACAACTCATTGTTTTTCGTTAATTTAATCACCTTATAAAAATATAAAGGTGTATACCACATTTATTGGTAAAAATTTCCGAAAGAGCGAATTTCTAGTTTTTAAACGGGGTTTATACTTCCCAACTTACCCGTCTGTTTACTGCTGCTCAAAACTTGTTTGTTCAGCTATTCAACGTCCAAACGACGTCAAAAGTCAGATTTATGTCATTTAAATATTAATAGATGATTACTTGTATTTAACTTCATAAAACAATCATTTTATTTGTTTCAACATTTGTTTATATTTAAACATTATATGAAAATTTCGGCGTGCGCCGATGTTGCGTTGCCATGGTTATTAAAGTGCACATAACTCGTAAAGGAAATAAAAGTTAACAATAAAAGAAAATCTTACTTTTGAAAATAAAGACACTCTTTCGATTCATATCCACTAAGGGTGTTTTCATGAACCAAGTAAAAAATGACAGCAAAAATCCACGAACTTTTTGAACATACCTCGTATGTTATGACTAGTAGACAGAGCTGCATCAGTACTAAGGGTGTAGTACTTATGTACCAGTACCAGTACTTGCCAAGTTATGCAGTATCATTACCAGTACCAGTACTAGATTTTAGCTTGGTACTGCAGTACCAGTACTTTTTGGGGGAAGTACCATTACTTTTATGTATTCATCAAAGTTGGAATAAATGCACAGTGTCAAACAAAAACAACATATGTATAGTTTCAATTAAAAAAATGCAAGCATTATTCAGGAAAAAATATTATTTTCTTTAAAGTTAACATTACATTTTTATAACTTTTATGATTTAAAGTACTTTTTAAAAACAATATTTACAACATATCATATTCATGTTATATCTTATTGTTAAGTAACCAGTCAACTGTAATACAATGCAATCAACTTTCATTTAAAGCACAACAGTCTTTTGTTGCCTTTCACACCTTCACACCTCTGTTCAATTTATACCAAAGTAAATAACAACTTTTTATGGTGCTAACAATATCACTTAAACTAGGATTATTTGGAATAGAAGCAATTATGTCTATGGGTTTCCGGTGGGTGAACAGGGTAGACGCCATTTTTTTTAACCGAGAAAATTTGAAACTAAAATTTTGGATATAAAATTTATTTGGACTTATAAAACGGACTAATGATGAAAAATTAACTTCAATTTATGATGTTATGTCAACGCATCTTGCACCATTGAAAATGTGAGTGGACGGTGTTGGATCGCACATGTATATGAATACGGCCAGGTTGGACATTGTAGATAACCGGTTACGGTTACTTGAATATAAATCTATTGAACATGAGGTGCGTGTGAGATCCAGTAACCTAGTTTTCGCGGGTATTCACGAAAATCATGATGAAAATTGTGTCATTAAGATTAGACATTTGTTACGAGAGAAACTGTACCTAGACACGGATGAGGTAGTTATCAGACGCGCGTTTCGAGTCGGCAGACGCAAATATATACAGGGCCGCGAAATACCAAGGCAAATTGTCGTCACGTTTGCTGACCCGCACGACGTCGAATTGGTTATTGAAAAAGCTCCAAATCTCAAAGGTACAAAACCGAATATCAGTATTAACAGAGATTACCCTGCAGAAATATCCGAGGCAAGGAAAGAACTTTGGCCGCTTTATAAAAGGGCGAGGGAAACTTACGGTGTTAAAAATGTCAAGTTCAAATTCCCGGCGGCAATCGAAGTGAAAGGGTCCATAACACATGACAAATTCCCTGACTGGTACCCGGTATTAAGAGGATCGCGACATGAGAACGTCCAGGAGCAGGTGTCTCTCTCACTTAAGGCCAATATAGAAAAATATACCGAATTCTGGTCCGGCCATATGAAACCTACTTATCAAGCAACAAATACGCCCACGAACAACATTAACACTTCAAATGTCGAAATAATCGAATCGGAACCAGCGCAGACCACATCTCAGCAAAATATCGACGCAACCGTACCGTGTCGATCACGCAGTTATGGAGGCTATTCGTTGCCAAAAATCCAGCCTTGTTGATCTGAGTTGAACAGTTTGTTAATGGAAAAAATACAATTGTATTTCTTTGTATGTAAACTCCAATGTTGCATTCTTGGATTGAGTTTGCCGTTTTAACAATGTAAACATGCATTTCAACAAAAACATTTTGTTAAACAACAAAACATTAACTGATAGTAGCAATAGCAAGTGTTCGAATACTCAAAACAGAAGTTACATTCTAAGCTTTACATTGTCGAGCCATCATGATTCGGATCAGCATAATCCAGCTTTACACGTTTTTCAATAGGAGATGAAATAAGCTCCGCCAATTTTCCCGCCCACTAAATCATCGTAAATAAACGTATTTATCCGCTCATTTTCGGTATTTACCGTCGGCGACAAGAAGCGGCGTAGTTTCCGTTTACCATATCTTTTAGGTATTTAGTTACTAACATAATTCACTCTAGTCTTGCATGATTGCCTACAATCAACATCAGCGGACTTTAAAGGATTATAGGCATATAAGTTTTAAAACGTTGTAGATACCACATTTCCTAGAAAAAAACAACAAAAAACAAAAAAACACAAGGTTACATACTGTCTGAGCTTAAACGTTTTTCAAGGAAGTGAAAACTATTGATAAGACTATATTCAACGACAAATAAATATGGAAAGCCATGGCTGTCTGATATTGTTCTTTTTCAATTTATGTAACCATTTTGATAATATATAAGTTTACTTCGACTATATATGAATTGAAAACACCTTCTTATTTAACCGGAATCCATTATATTAATCCACAGTTACAATATATGAAACCATACCGTCAGTGTATGAAACCGAGTTAGCAATATGTAAATTGATTTTCTCAATATATGATTCCAATTCTTTAATATATGGTACCAAAGTAGCCATATATGGAACCAGATGTCCTTATATGAAACCGAATTATCAATACATTAATTCATTTTTCAATATATGAAACCAATGTATCAATTTATGAAACAAAAGTAGAAGTATATAAGTTGGTTATTACATTATATGATACCAATTCTTCCATATATGGTACCAAAGTAGCCATATACTGTATGTGTAGAAATATTCGCGGGCTTCAAATTTTCGCGATCTTCGCGGTGACATTCGATCCGCTAATTCATGTTCAGCGCGAATATTTCTACACCAATAATTTCTTAATAGTCATATTTTCGCGCATCTATAGAACAATGTATATTAGTGTGTTCACGGCTGCCATAAGTCTGGTATCCGTGGCGCTTTCAAAGAGTGATTTTACTTTTGTATAAACTGTACATGTAACATTCAGCTCCGTATATAAATCAATTTGCTAGTGTAATATTGTTTGACTTCGATTTGATAATCGGATTCTTGTATAAGTAAATACATGTTTGAACAATACTATTGCATCACGCTATTTATTTCATAGTCTGAGTCATAAACGTCTTGACATCTGATCAGATTATATTTTGTATTTCTAAACAAACAATCCAGATAACACAAAAATTAACGATTCCAACAGATGAAAACATGGAAAACAAAACACAGTTACTCAGTCAACATTTTAACACAATTGGTGAAAATATTATGGTCTCATTCAGTGCTGTTTAAAACTGTGAAAAATCTTTTGTTTGCCATAATCTGTCCGATAAACAAATTGAATGTCTTTGTTCTGAACAATAGCGTATTGTTTGACACCAGGTATTGAAAATAACTGTGAAGTCCCACAATGATTACAGTAAAAAGTATGTAAAATAAAAGAAGGCTGCTTGCGAAAACCATAAACCATAACCTAATCGTGTAAGAGTAATTTCCATTATTTTTAACCTGATAGGTGTGCGCGAATTTATGATTTACGGCAGTTACCTCCGCGAATTCAAAATAGCGCGAATATTTGTATATACCCCAAAAATGGACCTTTCCGCGAAAATTTGCTTCCGCGAATTTAAATACACATACAGTATAGGACCAGATGTTCTGATATGAAACCGAATTATCAATATATTATGTCATTTTTACTTGAATAATTGGTGTCATATAATGTGATAATCAACTTATATATTGATACTTCGGCTCTATACATGGATAAAATGGTTTCATATATTGCTATAAATTGTTAAATAAATTGAAAAAGAACAATATCAGACAGTCATGGCTTTCCATAAATAAATTTTACTGATGGTATTCCAATTTGCATAGGAATAAGTAACATTTACAATTAAGCTGCTACCTTACCACTTTCAAATTTTCAAGTCAACATATGATAGAGATTTTGATACGACTAATTACAATACAGACCAAATTATGGCTGTTGTCTTTCCTAGAAGTAGCATTTACTATTACTAGTATATTAGTAACCTTAATTCTAGCGTATGACTTGAAAAGAAAAAAACTTTTAACAATAGAAAATTATAACCAAAGTTGTATGTACCCTTTCGTACATAACTTTTTAGTTTTACCATATATTTTCCCACTTTTCCCATTTTGTTTTTCAATAAGTCAAATTTAAATGAGTCCAAATGTATATGTATGTTGATTATCAATTTATGTATACCTTGTTTATTTTAACTCTTAGAAAGCCATCACTTACAAAACTTAATAAATATTCTCTGTAGTAATTCATGTACATAATAATAGTTCTCTGCTTTTGATCATATAGACAGCAAATCTAGGTAACAGCTAATGACAGCATGTATACACAGATTTTAGAGTTGCTATTGATTCAGTCTAATGCATAAAAGACCTGAACTTACGCTATCTTACATATATTTAACAATAAAAGGCTAAATCACATCCTATGACTCAAAATACCTCCCAATGGAGGTAAGCAGAGTTGCTAGGATACACTGAATATTTATTTCAACATTAAAATGGGACAATTTCACAAGATTTTAGTTATACAACCGGTTTATCGATAGTAAACTTTGAATTGCACTTGGTCAAAAATATATGTTTTTCTACAACCCAACATAGCCCTTTAAAGAAAGAAGGCATAGGCTTAGTGTTCAGTTCTCTTTATTTGTGTTGCCAAAAGTGCCTTCCATGTATCGCATTCTAGTACTATTTGCTGAATGTAAAAAAAGGCTAGACGTACGAGTATTGCTGTGGTTTACAAAACCCAATCATTGTTATCAACGAATAGTGATGTGTGTCATTATATATGGGAAACACTCCCTTATGTTATTTCACCAATTTTAGTTTTTGCATATTATAATGCTCATTATCAGTATATACGTTGTTACATTTTTACATTATAAAGTTTGCAAGTTATCTAAGTTGCATGTTAACAACTTTCATTTTATCAAATCGAGATAATTAAAATGCTTAATACCAGTGCAGTATGTAACTCTCGGATCGACAATTAGATTTTTACTAATCTGTTTAGTAGAACCGAAGTATGCATTGTCAAGTTTCAAAGGCTGGATTTTTTGCAACGAATAGCCTCTATACGCAGTAGCATCCCACCCATGACATCGCACGATGCGGAGATCGAACCCCGTCGTTCTTCAAAACACTCGGGGAAAACTTCAGCAGCAAAATCGTCTACAGTGGACAAACATCACAACCCAGCATCAAAAGATGGGTTGTTATCTAATCAACCCAATTACGTTACGTTTAGCGGATCGGGCTTAGACAGTGACAATTAGTACAAAAGGGGGAAACAACCATGGAATGGTTCAGTGAACACTAATTCAAATTCGTATAAAGTGAACATTAATACTAGTTCAGATAGAGCTCTTAAAATAGGAACTTTAAATGTATGTGGATTGAAATCCCGGATAAGATACACAGAGGTAATTGATTTGATTAACATGTTTGATTTTTTCTGTGTAACAGAAACAAAATTTGTCACTACTGATATTATTTCTATACCAAACTATGAATTCATTTCAAAACCTAGAGAACAGTCACATTTACGGAAATCCGGCTGAATTGGTGTTTTTGTGCATACTGACTTTATAAACTATGTAGAAATTTTGACAACAAATTGTGAATATGTTTTATGGGTAAAGATAAGTAAATCAGCATTATCGATTGGTAACGATTTAATATTGGCGATTATATATATCAAATGAAGATGATCAGTCAAATGACTTACCATCGGATTTTTCACTACCCGACGACGACGAAACCTTAAACTCTCGAATAACTAAGGAAGAAATCGAAAAAATAATATCCAGGACAAATAACGGGAAATCGCCGGCAGATGACCTTATTATTAATGAGTACCTTAAAAGCACTAAAGAATTAATGTCGCCCATTTATGTCCAGCTGTTCAATAAAATTCTCGACACAGGTATACTCCCGTATAAATGGCTTCAAGGGACCATCAAACCAATTTTTAAAAATAAAGGTAGTAAGTCCGATCCTACGAATTATCGCCCCACAACACTGTTAAGTTGCTTAGGAAAAGTTTTCAGTGCAATTCTTAACGATAGGCTAACACGATACGTTGATGAGCATTTTATCTTAAACGAAAATCAAGCAGGCTTCAGGTCAAAATATAGTACGACTGATCATATGTTTTCTTTATTTTATCTTTTAGAAATAATGAAAAAAGTAAAAGTAAACTTTTTGTTACGTATGTTGATTTTTCGAAGGCGTTTGATTCTCTTTGGCGAGTAGGACTTTGGAAAAAATTAATACAAAATGAAATAAATTGAAAGTTTTTTAGGATTATGTTTAACATGTATAAACACATCAAGTCGTGTGTCTCAGTAAATAACGATAACTCTGCTTTTGAGACCATTTATCTCCCCTGATATTCAGTATCTATCTTAATGAACAATTTTTAATATCGAAAGACAATGAGGGTATATAAGTGATATCTACAGGGGAGGTACAATTTTATTTTAACATTTTGGTCCTTTTATATGCAGACGATACCGTTTTATTCGCAAACGACAAAATTTCCCTACAAAAATGCTTAGATGATTTTAATGACTATTGTAAACTTTGGAAGTTAGATATTAACACCGAAAAAACAAAAGTAATGATATTCAGAAGCAGAAAAATACAAACTTATTCGTTTCACATTGGAAATAATGAACTAGAAATCGTTAAAAGCTATAAATATCTCGGATTGTATTTTTCCAGTAATGGCACGTGTACACATTGCAAATCAAGCAAACAAGGCAATGCATCTATTATTACAAAGAATAAACAATTTAGACATACCTATTGACCTTCAATTGAAATTATTTAACAGCACTATACTACTAATTTTGACGTACGGTTGCGGAATATTCGGCTTTGAAAATTTAAACACTTTGGAACGCATACACTCTATTTTTTGCGAAAAATAACTAAAACTAAGAAAAGTACCCCATTATATATGCTTTACGGCGAATTAGGTCGCTATCCTATAGAAGTAACAATTAAATCGAGAATGATCACATTTTGGAATAAACTCATTACGCAAAAAGATCATACAATATCATTGTTATGCTATGAAGCAATGTTATACGCAGATGATTTTAAGGCCTTTAAATGGATGAAACATGTTTACACTATTTTTAACAAGACAGGTTACTCATACTTTTGGCTGCAACAGAGATCTATTACTAGCAAAGGCATAGCAGAAATTATTAAAGAAACGTTATTAAATCAATATTTTCAATAGTGGTCGTCAGAACTGCAGAACTCATCAAAGGGCAAAAAATTATGCCCTTTTCAAAACGGAACTAACATTTGAAAAATATCTAAATATTTTACCAATGAACCAAGGTCTGAAACTATTGAAATTTAGAACAGCAAATCATAAACTTCCCATCGAAACTGGCCGTTGGAGGAATAGCTATGTCAATTATAATGATAGGCAATGTCTAAATTGTTTTTCTGATTTAGGTGACAATTCCATACTCTCCTCGTATGCAAACGTTTTAAACAATCGAGGGAAAATAATATAGATTCATATTACTATTCCAGACCAAATATCATCAAATATAGTCAATTACTGAACTCAAATAATGAAGTCGCACTAAAAGGTCTTTGTAGGTTAATATCATACATATTAAAAGTAACAAATACTTAGTAGTTTGTAATTGATAGAAAAATAAAATAAAACAAAAACTCACCAGTGAAAGATATTCCGAGTAAATAAATATAAATACATGTAGCTTTGTAACACTGCCCTTGTTCACACGACAGGACTTGTAGCCAATGAAAGTTTAGTAGTCAATATGTTCCCGCTAATAATCATGCTTCCCGTGGGATTTATCCCATTCATAAAAACTGTCATACCGTTAATTTACTACATATGTAGTAAACACTGTTTCTAAAATTAGAACCTGAAATATCTATATTTTGCATAGCATTTTTCTGATAGTCTCCCCCTTATGTAAGGAAAACAATGGTAATAACTATATAATTATGAGATTATTTAACTTATAATAATGTTGATTCAATCCACATGTTTATCAAATACCCTGTTTTCCACCAGTTTTGTAAAATATGTATGTTTGTATTTTCCCATCATGTTGTTATATGTGACACATGTAACCTGATGATCAATAAAGGTATCTGTCTGTCTGTCAAAAAAAATTAGTTTTTATCTTGCTCTTTTATGCTAGTAAATACAAAGTAATAAAATATTATTATAAGGATATTTTAAGGCAAAGAGTTTTTGAGTCTGTTAATCTCAATTTAAATTGTACTGCAAGTCTTTGGTGCTTCTTACTATAATGAATACAATGTTAACATTTAAAGGATTATTGCAGCAAATTATCTATAGATTTGGTAACTTACTTTTTCACAAAAAATAAAATAATGCATGGGATTTACAGCTCCACCTTTTGAGAAATATTTATAACATTTTTGTACTGCATGGTAATGCAGTAGCAGTACCACTTTTTAAGACAGTAATGCAGTATCAGTACCAGTAGTAGCAACATTTTGTAAGAGTAATTCAGTATCAGTACCAGTACTTGCAAAATCACTGCCGTACGTACTGCAATACCAATGCCAGTAATGCAGCTCTGCTAGTAGATATCACCACTTGCTTAAAGAATAAAAGAAAAAGAAAACTGAAAAGATAAGGACAGTCAGTTTAGTTATTAGTACTCTTGGGTGTATTTTGTTACAGTTAGATTTAGTTGACAATTTCAGATAATCACAGTATTTTCGTTCGGGGTAATGAATTAAATAACACATGGGTTTATGAGTAACAGTTAAAATATCTTCCCTCGTAAAAATACTGTTACTCTCGGCTACGCTCCGGGTAAGTGTTACCCACAAATGTGTTATTTATATAATATAGCACTACAAGTTAAGCTTATGTCTGAACAACTATTGATTATTTTCAGAAACCAAGGTGGATCAGTTCAGTCATTAACGGCAGCCTCAAATGGGTAAATATACATATCATGTTGATCATCCAAAAGGAAACAGAGATTCCATTTTTGTGAAAGTATCAAGGTCAAATCCATGTTCTTTTTTATGCAATATCAACAAATATAATGTTAATTTTTCGTCATGTGGTTTTACAGTAAAGTAAGAATTAGATATATCATATGTTATGGCAGGTGAACAAATATTTTATCAATTGACATTTAAGGTTTATAAAACCTATCTTTTTTTCTTTTGAAGTGACAATGATATAAAAACGTGGCTGAATGAGCTGAAACAGCAAATTGAGAAAGATGTATAAAAATGAAAAGGCCTTTGATAAAAAAAACCCAAAGGGATTTAAATCGGGAAAAAATTTTTGGGCATTTTTAAAGGGAAATTTTCAAAAAAACTTTAAAAAAGAAGTGAATTTCCAAAGGGCAGCTTACATTATTATAAATTTTTCAAAATTTTCCCAAGTCAAAAAACAAACTTTGTATGTTTCCTTTTTCAAAACAATTGCACTTGGGCTTTTGGGTTTTTTTTCTTTTCTTTCGATGGGTTAAAAATGTGCTTTAAAAATGGGAAAATTAAAAATTTGTGGGATAGCATTTTTGATGTTTTATGGGGCCCAAAAGACGCTGAACCCCTGCGTTTTTGGGCGAAAAGGGAAGCCAAAAAATAAACCACCTGGGTTTTTAAAACGTTGCCAAAAAATTCCCCGAAACCAAAAAATTGTTTTTATTCCCTTTTTATTGGGCAACTTGGGGGTTTTCTGTGGGCCAACCCAAAAATAAAAAATAAAAAATTTTGAGAAAAAAATGAACCATTTCCCTTGTTTAAAAGGGTTTTTTTATATTTAAAAATTTTTACCCCCCAAATTTTTAAATTTTAAAAAACCCGGTTTTACTTTCTTTTAGTCCGGGGCCCCAAATTAAATGGTTTTTGGGGGAATCTTTGTATAGCCAAAATTTAAATTTAAAAATTTAAAATTGGGGCACCCCTTCAAGGGGGTTTTCTTTTCCCAAAAATAACAAATAAATTTTCCCAAACTACAGAAAGCTTTCCCACGATTAAAATAGAGGCCTTTAGAGCCTCATCACCCCCCGGGAAATGCATGGAGCAGGTGCTCGCCCCAAAAAATCTCCCGGGGGAAAGGAATTTTCAACCCGCTATTGTTAAAGCAGAAAAGTTAAATTTCGTTTAATTTTTTTTCAATTTTGGGTTTAAACAAAATTGTTTTAGTGCTTTTTATGTGAATAAGTGTATTTGAACGAATAAAAATCCAAATGACTATAATAATTGATTTCAGATGAATAACATTTCATTGTTAACCTGTACCTATATAAAATACAAACTGATTTTGAAATCATCAACATTTTAAGATGGAGACATTATTATCTAAACCTATACATAACTCCTTATTTCTGTTAAACTGACTCCTCAGAACAAATGAGTCAGTAGATCTGTCTTATAAAGACACAATGAATTGAATTTCCAAACATACATTCATTACTCTAATTGTATATAGATGCACGTCTTACTAAAATTATAGATTATTAAACATAATTGTCTTTTGATTTTTTTTTCCAGATTGATTGAAAAGGTTTCATCAAAACGGTAATCACATTTATTTTTGATACAAATTATTTATACTTCTTAAAATTAAACAATATCGACTGAAATTCACGGCGGTTTGAGATCATAGCTGATTATTTAAGAAAATGCCCAAAGATATTTAAAAAATCCTTACACCCTAATTAATTTATACGAAAAGTTAATTTAGTGAATTTTTGAAATCAAAAAATCAAAGGGTTTTCATTTTTAAAAATTTTAACCCCAAATTTTGGGGACCCCCCAAAAACAAACCAGGTCCGGGATTAGTAAGGAAAAAATGTTCATAAATTTTCCCCCCCCAAAAAAATTTCGTGGCTAAGAAGGGAAAATTTTTCCTTTGTTTAAAGGGTAAATTTCTCGAAATTTGATATTTTTTGGTTTCCGGGGACAAAAAATTTTGGGGGGGCAAAACTTCCCAAAACAACAATAAATTTTTTATTTTTGGGGTTTTGGGGGTTTTGTTTCCCGGGAGGATAATTTCCTTGGGCCCCCTTTTGGGGGTTTTTTTGATTTTTCCAACCCTTTTTAAAACCAAAAAAACATTCCCTTTTTTATTAATTATAGGGGTTTTTCCCTTTCCCTGGGCGTTTTTTAAGATAAATTAAAAACGTTTTAGAACTTGCTCCCCAAAGATGCAAAACCCCATGTCATAGTTTGAGATAAAAAATTAAAAACAATTGAATTATTTTAAAAATAACTTTGTGACGGTTTTTTTCAAGTTTATTCAAATTTTACTTTTGTTTTCCCAAATATCCCGCCCCCCCAAATTTTATAAACGTTGGAAACCCTTTTTCCATTAGGTTAAAATTTAAGGTTAAGTTTAAATTCTTTGGGTTAAAAATTTGGGTTTAACCCCCCTTGTATAAAAGGGTTTTAAATTTTTTCAAACCCGCGTTTTACAATTTTTTGAGTACAATAATCCCCCGGGCAAAATTCTTTTTGATTCCCCCCAAATTTTTTGGAAAAACCCCCAAACCCGGGAATAAATGATTATTTCGGAACCTTCTTGCCTTAATTAAACCCCAATTTTAAATTTTAAAACGGGAAATGTGTAATTACAAAACCCCCTGATTTTTTTAAATTCAATAACCCCTTTTCCCGTTGGTCCCCTTCAGTACCAAGAAATCATTTTATCCCCGCCCCTGGAAAAAATTTTCTTTAATTGTTACGCCCAGTAAATTTGGTGCGCCCCCTTTTGTATGTTTTTTGTTGTTTCTTTCATTCCCCATGGTTTTCTAGGCTAGGTTGTTGGTTCGGAAATTCGAAAATTTCCCCAAATCTTGATTTTAAACCCCCGTTAAAAATTTTTTTACTTTCTGTCCTTTTTGCAAATCCCGGGGTTTAAAATCACAACCCTTGGGTAGAGTTTTGGGGCATCCCCCAAAAAATATTTGAGGGTTTCCCAAAAAAAAAAAAATCGATTTTAAAAATTTAAAAGTTTTTCTTGAATCTATTTATCAATAATTTTTTAAATTTTCTCGATTTTCTAACTTTAGGTTTAAAAAAATTTATATGGAAAAAATTATAACTACCCTGTTTCCCCTTTTTGCAAAAATACAATTTCCCCAAAAATTGACCAGATTGATAGCCCGGAAAAAACCTTTAAACCCAAAGAGGTCAATTTAATGGGCAATAAAAAAATTTAAAGTTAACAGGGAAAAGTTTTTTTGGATTTATAACCAAAAAATCATTCGGGTTTCTTTTAGGCCTAAATATAAATCTGAAACCCCTTTTTTTAATGCCCAAATTTGAAACCAAAACTTCCCTTTACCAAGAATGGGGCCCAAATCATAAAAAACATTAAATTTAAATAACATATTTTGATTTGGGAAAAAAATTTCCCAAAAAAAAAACAAAAAAACTGGTCAATAAAAAAGGGTGAACACGTTCCTTCCAACATTTTACACTTTTCATTAAACAATTTTAATAATAAGTATTCACGCAAATATTTGAAAACGGAACAAAAGCTCGTCAAAGAAAACTTTTCTGATTCCTGAAATATTCCACCTCATTAAAGTAATAATAATAATAAAAAAACCAAACAAATACATTGAACGATTTATTTTTGTTTTAATTTCAAATGTTGACAAATCACACACTGAACTTAAACTTAACTATTTGAAGTACTAAATAGAAGTTATCGATATATTAGATAATAATACCATTAATGACGCTTCTGGTCCTGACGAAATTGATCAAAGAATGTTTGAAAGAGACATCTTAAATCAATATAAAAAAAACTCTGTGTCAACTTTTTAATCGAACTTTAACTAAAATATTTTCCATCTAACTTGGAAATTGTCTCATGTTTATACCTTTACATAAGAAAGGAAATGAATATGAAATATCTAATTTACCGACCAATATCACTATTTTTGGAAAAGCTATGGAAGGAATTATCTTTTAACATAATTTTATATATATTACTTTTTTAATGAACATTCACTTATTTTTTCAAAACCAATTGGTTTTCCTTCAAGGACATTCCAATATTTAATCAATAGAAATTTATAACCAAATTTGTATGTATTTTGATACCAGGGAATCGACATGTATAATATATTGTAATATTTGAAAGAGTAAAGGTTTAAATTTTCAAAAATAAGGCTTTAAGAGAGAATAGAATAGATTATGACTGAAGGAAAATTGATAAATTTGTTTGAAAATTATCTAATACACAGGAATCGAAATGTTTTTGTTAATACTTCTTTTTCTTTATTTATACTGTGATCATCCCAAAGGCTCGGTCCTTAGGCCTCTTTTCGTTTGCGATATTCGTAAACGATATAGCTGATTCCCTATAAGTAATAAGACTCTTTGCAAGACGACAGTTCCCTTGCAAGTAACAACCAAACAGTGTAAATGAAATCGAAAAAAACTCTTAATAAAGACGTTTTATAACATTTTTACTTGGTCTAAGAATTGGTAAAATGGTAAATTAGTAAACTTTTACCCAGAAAAATATGAAAAGGGACATTTTACATGACATGAAACAAACTTTAACAAACAGAAAAAACAACAGATAATTTCATCCTCTCAGTGAAAAATACTCTTCCCCGGGTTTTAAAATTTTAAACATTTTCTAAAAACCTTTTTAACGATTTTAAAATTTTTTCGGAAAAAATTCCCTGAAACGTTTTTTCCCCTTCCTCTTTTATTTACTTAAAAAAAGACATTTTTTTTTTTTTGCTTAAATAACAAATGTGTTCTGCCTTCCCCAATCTCACAATTGGTACGGGGATGATATAATGGTTAAGGATGGTATTGACAAACAACTGTCATACAATACAGCAACTTTTCTTTTTTTTTCCTTTTCTTTTCTTGTCTCTTCAATATTTAATGATTTATTCTCATTTTTAAAAATGAAAATGTATAGAAACTTATTATTTGCATATTTCCTTTTATATTAAACATAATTTGGTTATAATGATTTTATGAAACTGATGTTAAACATTTACAGGGAAGGGCCCACGATAATGTTGCTAAAACCTTTGGCCCAGCCCTTTTTGAATATAGTGTAATTATTTTGATGTAAAATAATGATGTCTAAGATATTATGAAACTAAATTTAAGAAAATACATACATGCATCATACCATTTTCAGTGACACTAAGGGCATTCACAAAAAGGTAGATAAACAAAAACAAGAACAACAAGCACAAGAGGCAGTAAAAAAGGCAGAACAACAGTGGAAATCAAAGTAATTCATAATAACTTGAAGTGTTTTTATATCAAAAGAATTAATAAGTTAAAATATCGATTTAACAATTCCTAACTAGTTTATACTTTAATAACATAAATAATTAATATACATGTACATAATTGAACATACGCTTCACAATGAAAGAAACATAACGTTTATTATAATATATTGATAGAGTTTGCTGTTTTTTTTGTTATAATAGTTCTTTTTTTTGTTGTTCGATGAAAGTAATACACAGTCAAACATGTACATTTATTGGCTCCTTGCATTAACAATTACCATACATTTTTCGAGCTATTACGTTTTACCAAAGACACGGTGTCATAAATGCCCAGGTTATTTTTTTACTGACATAATTACATTAATTTTAGGTAAAATAGTCCTGTGAATCTTCAAAACTTTTTTTTATAACAGATTAATTGAAGTTAAAGACTGGCTCAATAAGTTGCTGCAGCAAATTTCTGACAACCAAATATGGGCGAGGAAAAATTTTTTCCCTTAAAACCGAAAAAACCCTAGAAGGAAAATCACGAGGGAAATTAAATAAATGCCCCTAAACCATTCTGGGTTGTTTTCAAAAACAGCTGAAAAATGAAAAAGAAGTAAACCCGGGGGGGAAAAACAATTTTTTTTAAGATTTATTATTTTAAAATTTACTTAAATTTTTCCCCCTTAAAGCAAAATAAAAAATTTTATCTATCCAAAACGATATTATATCCCTTAGAATTTCAAATTTTGTGCCCCCCACTGAAAACCCCTGTACATTAAAAGCCATAAAAATTTTTCAATTTCAATGTACATATATTTAAAATTCTTTTTATTTTAAAGCATCCCTTGATCATAATTTTTAAAAAGTGCCCTTTAAAAAAGATGGGGTAATGGGCCCCGAAATTTGCCCCCCAAAACCATTTTTAAAAGGAAAAGGGCAAAAAACGCAAAAGCGGAAATAATACCCGAAATTAGGCCCCCCCAAATTAGGAAGCGACAAAGCCGTCTCAATGGGAAAACTTTAAAGCCTGGGTTTCCTGGCCATCGCCATGTGTCTTTTTAAATGTAATAATTACACCACCCCCCTTTTTTTTATTTAACAGTTTTTAACCCTTTTATTTATATTAAAAGGAATTTGTAGTTCCCTGCAAAATTTTATTTTTCCCCCCTTTTAAACCAAATTTTAAAATCAATTTTGTTTTTCAAGTGCCAATAAAAAAAAAACCCTTAAATTACTGAAAGTTAAAGAAAGGGAAAGATGTCCCAAAAAATCAATGAAGCTAAAAAAATTGTAAAAATACCCGATGTAAAAAACCCTTTCGAGTAGGTCGTTTGCAGGGACATTTAAAATGGAAAAAGGGAGTTAAAAAAGGGAAAACCCAAATTTTCCCTTTTCCTTTGCCCGTTGGGAATTCCCCCCCCAATAATAAAGGGGAAACCCCAATGTTAAAAAGCCCTTAAAGGGGAAATCGAACAATTTTTCGTAATTTAAAAAAGGGAAAGTATTTAGTTATTTAAATTAATTTTTTTTACCCGTAAGGTTTTTAAAAATTAGTTATTTTAAAAAAAAAGGAAAAAGCCAAAAATAAAAAGCTGTTTTCCTGTTAAATCTTTTTTTTTCCCATTATCGGAAAAAGGGAACTTTGGGTTTAATAGTTATAAATTTGCCCCAGTCAGAAAGTTAGCAAACATAAACCCGTTATTAAATATTTTTATTAATTTTTATTATTAATGGCATACCCCAAAAATTAATTTTAAATTTTTTCATTTTCAACATTTTAATTTTTAAAAAGAAAATGCCCCGAAAAAGAGAAATTACGTAAAAAAAAGTAAACATTGATTTTAAAATTTAAAAAGGGGGCAAATTTTTTTAAAAAATTTTTTTTTAATTTAAAAAAAAAAACAAAGGGGTAGTTTTTAAACGATAGACAACCCGTCACTTATACCGTTTAAATTGTGGATTTGGAAATTAAACTATAATTTTGTAAGCGCCCAAAAAAGAAGTTGAATTTGGGTTACAAAAAGGGGCTAAAGTATGGGGTGAAGTTTAACTATAGACGGAGAAATAGGGTTCGACTGTTAATTTGGGAAGAATTTAAATTCCCTTCAAATCGTTCCACAATTTTGGAAAAAAAAAAAGAGGGTTTAAAGGTAATTTATTTTTTATATCATTTGCCCATATTTTTGAACCCTTTTATTTTTTTACTTTTTGCCGATTTTTAAAGTCCCCCGGGCTAGTCAAAGACCTATTCTAAACCCCTTTTTTTAAAATTTTCCTTAAACAAACAGATAGGACAACAAGTTCATTATTAAACTTTTTTAAAAAATTAAAAAAAAAATTTATTAACCCCTATTCCCTACGTCAGATTAATAGTCAATAAAACCCGAGACGTCAAAAAATAAACTTTTTAAATAGTGTTTAAAAGTTTCCTACCCAAATTATCTTGATTTATTATAGTAAAAATAATGCACGAGTTTTGTTCCCAAATTTTTTTTTAAGGAATCCAGGGAAAACCAATTTCCAAAGCATTTTAACGGGGCCCTTTCAGTATTTTTACAAAATACTCCCAAATTTCGTAATTTTTTTATTTCCTAATTGGGGATATATTTAAAATGTTCTTTATCTTTGTTAATTAATTTTATTGTTTCTTTTTGACAATTGTGCTTTTTTGGGGTTTTAAAGTAATTAATTTCAAATTTTTTCTGTAAAAGGCATAAACGTTTTTGTTTTAAATTTATTCCCATTGGGAGTTTAAAAAATTTTAAATATGTTGAAAAATTGTTGGGGCCAATCACGAAACATAATAATGCTTTTTTGCGGTTTAAAAACCACGTGATATTCCTATAAAAATCATGACATGATCTAATTATACCAATTTAGCTTCGTTTTTGTGCCCCCACGTTAGTGGCGGGCATTTAGATTTACCCTTGTCCGTCTGTCCGTCCGTCCTTCCGTCCGTCCTTCCGTCCGTCCGTCCGTTCACTTTTGTGTCGCACATAACTCAAAAAGTATTTGACCTAGAGTCATGAAACTTTACAGGAATGTTGATCAGCATGTGTAGTTGTGCACCTGGGTATTTTCGTCTGGATATTTTTAGTATTTTCAGAGTTATTGCCCTTGACTTAGTAAAATTTTGCAATTTTCAACTTGTGTCGCACATAACTAAAAAAGTATTTGACATAGAGTCATGAAACTTTACAGGAATGTTGATCAGCATGTGTAGTTGTGCACCTGGGTATTTTCGTCTGGATATTTTTAGTATTTTCAGAGTTATTGCCCTTTACTTAGTAAAATTTTGCAATTTTCAACATGTGTCGCACGTAACTCAAAAAGTATTTGACCTAGAGTCATGTAACTTTACAGGAATATTGATCAGCATGTGCAGTTGTGCACCAGGTATTTTCGTCTGGATTTATTTAGTATTTTTAGAGTTATTGCCCTTCACTTAGAAAATTTTTGCAATTTTCAACTTGTGTCGCAAGTTTCTCAAAAAGGATTTGACATAGTCATTAAACCTTATGGGCAGGTTGCTCAGCATATTTTAGATTTGCACCTGGGGTTTCGCTTGTGGATTTATCCAGTATTTGTAGAGTTATTTCCCTTAACTTAGTAAAAAGATTGACAGAACAGTGGCGCGGTGGGGGCACCCGTGTCCTATGGACACATTTCTAGTTTTTCAGATTTTTTTAACATCCCCTATCCCAAAAGCATATCGTACCCTTATTTTCAGGACCCCAAAAACTTATATCAAATCCATTCGTAGTCATTAGCCCCGGGTTTTTTTATTTTTTAAATCCCCGAATATAATCCAAAGTGAGATTTTAAAATTTAAAAAACCCACTATACATTTGTATTGGGGGGGAACAAAAACGGGTTCTATAAAACCCTCCCCCAGCGAATTGGGTTCCGGGCCCCTCCAGTACAGGGTTTACCGCTGGAAAACCCTTTCCCAAAGAATTAAAACGAATCATATAAAACAACCTTTTTTTATTGCTTTTTCAAAAAAAATGTTATTCCCCTAAAAAAAAAAAGAAAAAAAGGCACAAAAAAAAACTTTAAAAAACCCCCAAAAAAAAAGGGGGATAAAAATTTGGGCAAAAATATATAAAGGCAGATATTTCCCGGCCAAAAAAGAAATTTTCCAAAAATTTTTTTGGATGAAATAAAGTACCCGGGTCCCCCCTTTCCCCGGGGAAAAATTTGATGAGTAAGTTATTGTTTTAAAAAGATTGCAAATGTTTAAAATTAATTTAAAAAATAGGGAGTGATGGGAAGGGTTTAAATTTTAAACTTGACAAAAAAAAAAGATAAAAAAGCTTAAGTTTTACACTTTAAAAAAAGTTAACTATTTTTTTATTTAAAGGTCAAAAATTACAAAAATTTTCAAATTTTTATGAAACGTATGCAAAAGGGATCGAAAACCTGTTCCTGGGGCTGAAATGGGAACCCCAAAAAATATTACGCGTTGCTTTTTTAAATTTTGTTTCAAATCATTGGAACAAAATTCAAAAAAGGGGAAAGGGGATATTGGGGTTTCCCAAAAACGTAATAGGCCCGCATTTTTAAAATTTTTTGATCTTTCCCAATTATTTTAAATTTAAAGCAAAATTTTTTTTCTATTTATAAAAAACATTGAAAAGGGATTTTTCATTTTTTCCCTAGTGATCTGCATACCTAAATAGTATCTTGTACAATCTTGCTTTAAGAATCGAAAAAGAAGTTAATTCTTTACTAGAGGAGATTAATGAATGGAATGATACAAAACCTCTTAAAGAAGCAAAAGGAAATGCATGCAAAGAGGTCGAAGCTCTCCGTGAAAGTCGCTTAAAGCTTCACAAAAGAAAACTTGATTTTAAAAGGTAATACTGAAAGTCAGTAATATTCTATCTCATATACAAATTGTGGTCCATAACTAACTTTATTAGTTATTATTTATTATTCAGTATTTTTTAATAGTAAAGTTTAATACTTCGTTTATTTAGTCATTTTCATATCTCAAAGAACGAATGTTCATGCATTAAACGACCAATTAAATTTTTGATAATTTGAAGATCACAAATATACCTCTTGCCAATATTATACAGTGGACATGACAAAGAGGATGTCGCGCGAAACGAGAAACAAAGTCAAGACCAAGTGATTAAAGAAATATGGACAATGATTAGGCCTACGTCAGACAAAGTTAAGTCGGGGGGAGATGATATCGGAAATCTTTTGGTAGAGATCAAGAAATACGTTTCAGATGCGCAAATACGTCTAGATGAATTCAACGAGTAAGTTTTTTTTTCTGACCACACATTGTTTATGACTCTTCCAACATTTTGGTTGTGCAGTAGTTATTGTCTTAGATATAGTAATATATAACTGATTTCTACAAGCCAGTTTGCTTTTATTAATAAGTTAATAAAAATATATCGTTTTAAGAAGAAATGCTCATTTTGCGAAATTTATTGATTTTACAGTACAAGTCTCGATTCCAAATCGTTTATTTTTGTTCGTTAGTCACAAGAAATAACATTTAATGAAAATTTGCATTACTTTGAGACTATTGAGGTGAAGTTGACAATCAATATGATATTACACATGTCCAGGTAGTATACTTCTTATCTTTACCTCTATTTGAATGACTGTCAAATGAAAAGGGTCGTGAGGGTCGTGGCTTCAAACCAAAAGAAAAGAACGTTTTTAGTGTTTTAAAACATTATTTTATATTGTTCAGATACTAAAATATATTATATTTTAATGAAATGATTATTATAGATATTATTGGTATATAAAGCTTGATAACAAATATGGTACCTGGTATTTAGAAAGTCTTATTAAATCAAAACTTGATGGTGAGGTATTTAACATGATCAACCTTTGTTCTTTTAGGAAATAATGGGCAAACTTTGAAAAGAGTCCTGAATTTATTAGATTGTAATTACGCCCTCATAGCAGTTAACGTTTAAATGTTAAAAATGATGTGGGTACGGTAAAAAAAATTTCATAGCATATTTCAAACATTATGATTTGTTTCGCGTATATATGAGGTAAAGGGTTAGTAAAAAATGATGAAAGTCTTTGGAATCACCAAAAATCTAGTTTTTCCATGTTAACATGTGGTCTTTTACCTAATTTTGGTGAAAAACTGTTGTTTTGCCTCGATTTTTTCCATCAAAATTTATTTCAAAGTGCTGCAACTTCTCAAGGGATTGAGATAATGTCGAAGGCTTTTCAGCGTTGGTTACACGTTACCTTATGATCGACCTGGGGTCGTTTTAAGCCTCTCACAAGTCCAAAATTTTCTTGGCGATGAGGGGGACTCCGCCCCCTTCAAACCCCCAAACAGAAGGGGCACATCCCCCTTCTGGCAACCCCCTGCTCACTTTTTTTAGCAACATTTCTCAAACGAAAACATGTGTTTGGGACCCAAATAGGACATTTTTTTACTATTTCAGCCCTAAAAAAAGGGGGGGTCGAAAGTGCGTTGTTTTGCGTATATATGAGGTAAAGGGTTAAATAACTGCTCAATTGAACTCCATAACATGCTTTATTTAGAAAATATATCCTGATTTTAGATACATTGAGTATAATACAACACGGTAACATTATCATGAATGTTTGTAATGGCAAAAATGTGCCTAATAACCTACCGTGTAATTTTGTAGCAAGATGCACTCAAAAACAAGATATATATCAATTCCAACATGACAGTTCAATGAATCAGTGTTTGACTATATGGTATTCCTGTCTGCTGCAAAACTGTCTCTAGAAATACCATTTACACATGCCTTCTATAATCTAGTTTTTGATTGGGTAAGTTATATGGGAAAGATCCAGATTCCGAGATAAACATGGACTTGAGTAGAACTTTCGACCTTCCGTAAACCAGCTGGATAGCGTTCAAACATAATAATGAATCTAAAGACCCTATCGGGATACGAACCCAAGGCGGTGAGGGTAATGAAATATTGAATTTGACGTCAACTAGGACATATATGCCCCACACGGCAAATCAGAATAAATGCTAACGCATCATATGACGTCAGATACAACGTCAATAAACTAATGACGTCAGGTAAATTACTTCTCTGTCCGATATATCTTAACATATTTGAATTTTCTATCTTAATAAATGTTATAATTTCTTGCTTTGAACTTTAATATTGCACTGTTTATCTTTCAAATTAACAGGTATATGTCTTCTTACGTTTATTACTTTCTTGCACGAGCAAAAAATTATGTTATTAACTGATTAAACTAGATTACTTATGATACTATGTCTAAGAGGATCAGAAAAATACCTTTAACAATATTATACAGTGGACAACATGACAAAGAAGAACGTGTGCGGAACGAGAAACAGAGTCAAGAGCAGGTGATCATGATTCAAGAAATATTGACAATTATTGGGTCTACATCAGGCAAAGTAATCTCGGGGGGAGATGAAATCGGAACAGGTTTGACAGTGATTAAAAAGTACGTGTCTAATGCGCAAGGACGTTTAGCTGAATTCAACAAGTAAGCTTTTGTTCTGACCAGATCACCTTGGTCAGTCATTCCAAGTATTATCACAAGCATAATTAGCGATTGTCATTTGACTTTTCGATGGTGTAGCAGTAATTTTAGTCGATTGTTACCAAATCGGTCTTAAATAAAGTCGTATGTGATTTATTTTTAACACACGAGTTTAGAAAGTAGAGGATAAGGAAAGAGTGTAGGCTCGAAACTGAATTTATTGCATAAGTTTGAAAAAAATATTTTGTTTTACATGAAATGCTCATTTTGCAAATGTTTGCATTACCAGTGCAAATTCCTGATATGCATTTAATGGAATTTTGTATTACCTTGAGTCTGTTCGAGTAAACATTGATTAAAGTTACTTTCCTAAGCATTGTAGTTCGGGCATTTTTGAAATAAAAAGTCATCAAAAGATAAAATATCACCACAGGCTCGAACACTTATATGGAATAAGATAAATAATATAAATGTTATTATATCCTGTCCGACGAAAAGACATTCAAATAAAGTTTTTACAGTGTTTATTATGCTGTTATTTAAAACCATTGAAACGCTTTGTTTTGTTAATACTGACTTAAATTATAAAAACCCCTGTTAATTGGTTCCAAGTTGATCTGTTGGTTGCGAATAGAACAATCGTGCGCTTGGTAAGATTTTCTTAGCCTGCATTCGATTGCTGCACAATATATCATAGAAAATTATGTCAATAAAAAGAGACAAAACAGAAGACCATATGTCGGTTATCTACGGAATTCCATAAAAAGAGCCTTCTGTTTACTGACAACTGCTTAATGCCTACTGTCAGCTGCTTAATGCTTACTGTTAACTGCTCAATGCCAACTGTAAACTCGTAACTGCTAAATGCCAAATACCCAATTAAATGCCTGAAAATAATCAGCTTTTTGCAAAAAGTATTAGTTAAAGAATTACTCTGTATTAGATATGAAGGCTTTGATCGATAAAACATGAAAGACGTTACATTTATATATTTATAATGCTCGTTTTACTCAGCAGAAAAATTAGGATACATACATTTTCCGCTTATCAAACTGCTGCTTAATCGCTTTCATGTAGCATGTATATACGAATCAAAAGGTTGCCCACAGTGAATATAAAAAACAACGGCCATAATTTATTTGATGTAAATGGCAATATGTATAAAGTACTGAACCAACATAATAAGCTGCCAATCCCACCAAATAGTGCTTGGCCTATAATATGTTAAACGAGTAACATCTGTAAAACACAATTTAACGAATCTGGTTTTATTATTATTATTATTAAAACATTTATATCGAGGGGTGAAAGCGAAAAGGTTCCAAGTGCATTTTCCAAAATTTTACAGGAGAAGCAAAAAACTGTCTCAAATGTTTGTAAAATAGCAAAAATCCACAACACTTTGATTTTACACATAGAAATGTTTAAGAAACATGTCAATGATAATAAAAATTCTTGGAAAGACTTGACAAACAAGATATTTAATCAAATGTAACTTAGAACTGTTTCGCACTTAAAATTTCTTATATTTTGAATTTTTTGTTCAAAGCGAAAAGGTTCCAAGTGACATTTTGATAGAACAAAAGCATGTTTTTTTTCTTATTTAATTTAAGATTGAGCAACATTTTGTCATTTCTAATTATTCAGTAAGAGATGGAGTATAAATTGCCAGATAGGACTGTTTCTCATTTACTTTGTTTTTTGATTTCATATTTTAGGTGTGAGACATTCTCTTACTAACTCCATTTTCAAGATCATGAAATTTTAAGTTTGACTTTGTTTAAATTAGAAAGATAAATAAAGGTCATAATTGGTAGTGTACAAATCTTTTAAAGAACATTATGGACATTAATTACCCCTGTTTAAAAAAACAAAAAAAACACAAATGCCAATTTGATAATCATTTTTAGCTGAACTATACGAAGTATATTGAGAGCTGTCCTACTCATCCCGGCATCCGCGTCCAGATTTCAGATTAAAGTTTTAATGCAGTAAAATACTTAAGGTACAAAAAATGTATCAACTTTAAACTTCAAATATATGTTCCTACGGGCTTGGTGGTCAATTCCTATGCATCAAAGCTTCAAACTGGTGTTAAATAGCCAATAAACACCGCTAAGGCCGATATTATTTCTTAATCATTACACAAGTTGTGTGACATGGTACATAACTCTTTTGTTACTACTTCCAGAATTATTCCCCCTTGAAATATGAATTTATGTTTACAAATGTTATTTTCTTTTTACTATAACTTATTGTCATATGGATAAGACTTATATAAAACGCAAGCTCCTGTATTCCCAGGATTATCCCCTTTTAATTTTTGAAATTCACTTGCAAATTGATTTTTTTTTAGCATTTTCTTTGTTGTTATGAATGGTATCTACTCTAGACTTAAGATTAATAATAATTATTGTTCTTTGTCAATTTACTCACATCATGCATGACAAGGTTCATAACTCTAGCTTCTTTTTTCAAGAGTTATTTCCACTTTGAACCTATATTTTTTCTAAAAACTTTAAATTCTTTATGCTCTAATCATTTTTGTTTTTGAAGGGATTGACTTCAGATTTCAAATTGCTGTCTTTCCATTAAAGTAACATTTATTGACAAGATCATTATGTTGTGCAAAAATATAGAACATTTCACTGCTTTCTTGATGCTGATACAGAAATATATTTATATCATAATTGATTTTTCTTTCATATTTTCGTCTTCCTTACTGTGTCAAGTATTTGATTAGTCGAGCTTCGCTGTCTCCTGTGACAGCTCTTGGTTTCTTTCATTTTCTGTCATATTCTTTAATATTCATAATAAAACAGTAACATTCATATTCTTTCATATTTAAAATGGTTTCCTTCAATAAGATAATATTATAATGCATTTCATTTCTTCTCAACTATTTTCTTACAATAGTGTATGCATTTATTTTTAAACAACTGTAATAAGAACGGCTAAATGAGGTCATCCTTAGCACATAGCTCCATTCTAATAAATACGCTGTTCATTAATAAAATGCGCTAAAATGACGCAACTCATCTGGCATCCCCATGCAGTATGGTTATTTAGAATATGAGTCTGATTTCTAATTTAGATAGGGAAAATCCAATTCAGCCAGTGAATATGATACTTCACCCAGTGAATATGATTTTATAATTTGTTCTGATTACCACTGTTTGAACCAATGAGATAACATTAACAGCTATTTTAGATCATATAATAGTGAACAATATTCTCTGAAAAACTTTTTGGATTTGTCCGAAACTTCATTCAAAGGCCAAGAATATCTTTGCAATAAACAGTTTCACAAACAGTCCCAGAATATTTTTGAACTGAAAATATGTTTTAAAAATTGTGCATTACATATGACTTGCACAATTTTTTTAATTATGTGCATAATTCACGAGACACCCTCATGTAGCAACAATACATAAAAGAGATGATATGTCTCAAGGCCAAGTCCCAAAGGCCACCTTCATTAGCATTTACATTGTTTATACATCAAAGTCACCCATAGCTCCACCTACATTTACATTTTTTAATATCTCTGAGACACACATAGCTCCACTTTCATTCACGTTACTTAATGTTTCAGTGTCACATAAAGCACCAGCTATATTTACAAAACTCAGTTTCTTGGACTTGCACATAGCTCCAAGTTCATTTGCAATGCCCAATATATCAAAGTCACAATATCTTGTAATTTTGTGTATAACCTTTCCTACCTTATCATACCCAGATTTCTGATAATCATCAAAAAATCCTTTTTAACCATTCTAAATATCTCACGATCACCTGTAGTCTAATTTTCAAGAACATCATTTATCGTATTGTCATCTAAAGTTGCGATCTCACTCCGGACAGAGCCCAGGACCACCTAGGTAAGTTACTGGGATGATCTGTGGTGAAATTATTGTTCCTGTCACACTTACCCTGGCAGCACTACGGTAATTCCTAACTAACACCCAGGATGCGCCCGGACCATCCAGGCAGAGCCCAGGTGAAGCTATGATTCATGTCGGTGCTTACCCGGTCATTCCTGGATGATGGCGATAGAGCCCCGGTTGACCCAGGCAGAGCCCCAGACAATCTCGACAGAGCCCTAGTAGAACCCCAGTGGATTTAAAATTTGCAAAAATGATGACGTTGATACATAATTTTCAATAATATAGTTCTAATTGATATTTTCTCCTATTTAATAAGTAATTCATGATGATTTCTGAATAATCCTTATGCAAGACTGGACAGAAGGGAAATAGGAAGGGTTTTATAACAAACAAGTGCAATCATTGCAAATTGCTGTACTTCTTTTAAAATGAACCGGGCTTTGCCGGGACACTACAGGGATCAACTGTAGCTCAATCGTCTGCCGGCTTTCACAGGGGCTCTGCCGGCATTCACCGGGGCTCTGCTGGCATTCACAGGGGCTCTATACTGGCTATAAAATACCCCGGATCATCCCCAGTTTGAGTCAGCAAAGCTACAGTGCTTCCCTGGTGTAATCCGGTCATTCCCGGAAGGGTTAAGGATGAAGCCGGCAAAGCCACACCATCCCGGATCAGCCCGGTGATATCTTAATTAATTATTTTATTCCATCCCAGGTCGAATGCCTGATGTTGCCGGATCATCCCGGACGTTGCAGGCAGAGTTACGGATGTACCCTGGTTGTTCCCGAATCATCCCGGGACGTCTACCAGGGCACTGCCGGGTTTTGAGACCATATCTTCAAGCTTCTTCGTCCCTGGATTTATTACAACCAGCTAAAGCGTCACTTTCAGTAACATTATCGGATTTCTTACCGTCATCTATAGCCCTACCTTCAATATCACCACACAATTTCTCACAGGCACTTAAAACCATTTAAGATAGTGTGTGATCATTACTGGCCTTATACACTTAGAACTGTTTCCCTTTAAAAAAATTGATAATTTCATGAGTGGAGTTAACTGCGAAACAGTTCTATGTAATTAAGTTTTCTTCCAAAATCAAAGCATCTAATCTGAAACTAATGAATTTCTTATGTGATATTATTTAATAATATACAATAAAAGGTTAAGCTTCCAAAATTATTTTGATCTAATTTATTTTAATGCAGTTTGAGTTGTTTTTATTTAATCTTGTACACTTTATACTCAATGAAAGCGAAAAGGTTCTAACTGTCCATTTGCAGATAGAACCTTTTCGCTTTTTAAAAATAAGGTTAATTTCACTTAGAACCTTTGGACAATTTTTCATTTCACCCTGTTATAAGTAAACTAAATCTTATATATTTTGACATAAGATGTATATGGGTGTTTATGTTACAAATATATAAAAAAAGTGAATTTTGTAAAAAAAGTGACTTAGAACCTTTTCGCTTTCACCCCTCGATATCATAATATGTTTTCGTTAAATGATAATGACTCTATACTAATAATGTCATTTTGAATGTGTTTTAGTGCCGGAGGCCTCATAATGCCATTATACGTCGCTAATGTTGTTTGAACATTCAAGTTATACTGGTCATTTATAAAATAAGTTTATTATACTAAATAATACTAGAAAGTAAAATTTTCTTCACAAATATTCTAGGGTATAGTTACTCAAAAAATAAGTATATCACAAAGACTTGTTGCAAATGCATTCGTTGATTTCAGACAAAATTATCTATCACGTCTTGATAGACAGTTTGCAGTCTGATAGACTAACTGGGAGATTAGTAAGAAGAGTGTACACTCTTCAAAGTCCAAATCATAAATGATACTGTGTTTCAGTTTAGTCTAAAAAGTTACAACCTTGTTTTGTTGATGAACCATGACATTATTGTTTTGTGCAATTAACACCTTAAAAAGGTGTGATTAATTCTAAAATGCTACTATGGCAGATGTTTAAAAACTTCTTTGAAAGGAGTAAGTTTACTAGCATGTCAATAAAAGTGTTATAATTGCGAAGTCGGTGTATAATTAATCATTGAAAGATTTTTTAGTTATTTTGGCATAAATTATGCAAAGAATCTTAAGTATCTGTCTAAAGAGATGACAGACTGTGGTATCCTACATGTGGGTCCACGTTATGCCTTCCACATAGAATTCTTAGATTTTACTTTAATGTCTTTATTAAATTCTTATTTACAACTGATGATTGAATAACCCAAGACAAGAAAGAATACTTACCAATCACTATATTGCTTGGCGTCTGTTCTTGATATCATTTGCTTGCAAAATATGGAACCCTGTTAAGCTTGTTAAATTGTTTGAAGAAATATATTCAGTAAACTTGTCAGGAATTGAAGCTTTAGATGAATTTTGCGAAATATCTCAGAATCTGATGATTTTGCATTATTTTCAATTGCCTAATACTTACTCTTTACGATCCAATGGATATATAACTTGATGGAATTACAATTGTTTTTAATATGTACAATGCTTAATATGTTACATTTACGGTCATGTTACAACATTCCCTTCCATCTATAAATAACCACCATTTGGTTTACAAAAGTGTAGACTTATTATTTTGTTTCCTTCTAAGATCTGTATAATGCCCGCCGATATGATGTCACAAATATTTGTGTTCAGGCGAGCTAAACATAAACAGAATTACAAACAAGCTATGATATTTTATTTTTATCAAACTTTTTATTTACATTTAAAAAGAAACACAGTGACCATGTTTTACACCGCATGAAAAATATGCATTTTCTTAACAATGCGACCTCTAAGCTTATGATAAAAAATACGAGAAATTAATATCTTTTTTATTAAACAGTATTTAAAATATCTGCAGGTTTCAAGGAAAGCGATTTTTACACAACCGAAAATATTTATGAAATGTTCGCTATGTTGCTACTGTTTTCCTTTAGCCCAATTATTGTCAGCTGACGATTGATTATTAAGTTGGAAAATAACCATTATCATATAGCAACACTTTCAAACAGGAAATAACTAATCATTACGTTAATACAGTTCGAAATTTTAAGGAGCTTATTTACGTGCCAATCTCTACAAAGAACGATACATTGTACTCATATCATGTTTAAAAATTAACACAAAAAATATATAATGTAGGGTATAATAGGCGGAGGAAATGTGTTCTAACTCTTGAGCAGTGAAAAATGCAGTATTATAATCAAAAGTTCTCTTTAAAGCATTAATGCAAATATATTGCGGAACATAAACTTATTTACACGAAAAAAGCAATGTAAACTTGCAAAAGGTAAATTAAAAATGCCAAATATCATATTATTGAAGCTGTAAGCCATCAATGGTATCTTGATATAATTCTGTGAAGCATAGAACTGTTTACTCTAGTTTTCAAACTTCTAAAAACCTGACAAATAACATCTTCATTGAAAAATATTAGGATGATTCTGGCAAATTCGAGGTACTTCTAAAATAACTAGAAAGATAACAATTTAAAAGTTCACTTTTATTTAAGTGTGTTTGCTATGAAAGCAAAAACAAACTTGCGGAAGTTATATTTAAAATAAACACATCAAAATATATATTGTAACCTTAATATGATCATTTTGTATCACAAAGGTTTATTTTTTCAGTAAATTTAGTTATTTGCAATCTGTGTCTATTTGATAACATACTATAGATAATTTATGTAATCCTCCTCCTTTTCCACTGCAATTTCAAGTTTTTCACGTGCAAGTGTGTTAGTTCTCTCACTTGTATGTGGAGTCAAATTTGGTGTAGAATGAATGTTTACACTGTTCATCCTCAGACATGTTTCTGTCATAATTATCATCTTCGGTACTAGACAAGTAATCTTCAGAATCAATATCTTTGCAAACGTTAAATATTAAGTGTAAAATCAAGTTAACAAAATTTACTTTATAGCATCTAATCAGGAAAAAGACACATTTATACACTATTATTCAATGAAGCACTATGATCTCGTAAATGAACTCAAATATGATTTATTATGACAGTCAAGAATAATTGACCTAGATTTCATATTAAGTAATTTCATCAGAATATGAAATAAATGATACAATGTATATATTTTACTTTAAATGAATTATATTGTCAAAAGAAAATGTAAATGAAATTCTCAACAAAATAAGGATGAGTGCTGGCATAATGGCCCAGATGTAAGCCTCTCAACCTATGGAGAGTATGTTCAAGCCATTCAATGATTCTTTATGTGATACCAGTAAGGTGGAACAAGAATGGGAAAATATACTTCACTTTTTTCAGTCAGTCAATAGTTAATAACTTTATTTTTATGCTTGACGCTTACTTAAATATTTTATTGAAATTTGAAAGATTCGTGTTAAAAATTTATATTTCTCGCGTATTATATCTTACTTACTTACCATATATACTTACCATTGTTTCACGTTATTTCAGCAGATTTCCTGCAAAATGGCGAGCGTGCCTGTGTGTTCGGAATACTTTAGTTTAAACAATATTTTATTTATAATCCACACATTTACATAATACATTACATAAAATAAAATTTACGGATTGAGTAGGAAGCTTGTAAAGCTTTTTTGAAAACTATCCCCGGAATACTTTGTAATTGATCCTTGCATAAATTATAACTGTCAATAAGCAGTAGACAGTAAACAGTAGGCAATGAGCAGTACGCAGTGAGCAACAGGCTATCGTTAAAAGAATTCCGTACTATTCGGCTTAAAACTGATCCAAAACTGACATTTATTATCCCCCACCGAAAGGCGGCGGGGGATATAGAAAAAGTCTTCGTCCATCCGTCCGTCCTTCCGTCCGTCCTTTTTGTCCGGAGCATATCATAAAAAGTATTTGATGTATCAACTTGAAACTTCATAGGTAGATAGATCTCATTGAGGTGGAGTGCAGTGCACAAGAATGATATCTCTACCCTGTATAATTTTTGAGTTTTTGCCATTTGTTATTTTTCAAATTTAATTTTTGTCCAGAGCATAACTCAAAAAGCCTTTGAGATATCAACATGAAACTACAAAGGTGGATGGATCTTACTCATGAGGTGTGCAGTGCATAAGAATGATAGCTCTATCCTTAATAAGTTTTGAGTTATTGCCCTTTGTTATGTTTCATACTTAATTTTTCACTTGAGTGGAGCATAACTTAAAAAGTCTTTGAGATGTCAACTAAATTGTAATAGGTGGATAGATCTTATTGAGGAATAATGTTGTGCGCAAGAATGAAAACTCTTCCGTATATATGTTTTTAGTTATTGCCGTTTGTTCTTTTTCATACTATTTTTTCCGGAGCTTATCTCAAAAAGTGTAAGAAGTATTAACTTGAAACTTCATAGGTGGATAGATCTCATTGAGGTGTAGTGCAGCGCACAAGAATGATTACCTACCCTGTATTATTTTTCAGTTATTGCCCTTTGTTATTTTTCATGCTTAATTTTTGTCCGGAGCATAACTAAAAAGCCTTTGAGATATGACAATGAAACTTCATAGGTGGATAGATCTCAAGTCAGGAGGTGTGCAGTGCACATGAATGATAACTCTACCCTTCATAATTTTTTAGTTATTTCCCTTTCTTATTTTTCATACTTATTTTTTTCCTGAGTGGAGCATAACTCAAAAAAATCTTTGAGATGTCAACATAAAACTTCATAGGTGGATAGATCTTATTTAGGAGGAATGCTGTGCTTAAGAATGATAACTCTACCATTTATAATTTTTGAGTTATTGCCCTTTTTTATTGTTCATACGTTTTGTCCGGAGCTTATCTTAAAAGGTATTACAGGTATCAACTTGAAACTTCATAGGTAGATTGATCTCATTTAAGAAGAGTGCAGCGCACAAGAATGATAACTCTACCGTTCATAATTTTTCAGTTACTGCCTTTTGTTATTTTTCATGCTTATTTTTTGTCCAGACAGTAACTCATAAGGTATTTACTCTATAAGGTTTTCACATAAAACTCAAAATATAACTTAGTCTTTGTCTGTCCGTCTGTCCTTCCGCCCATCAGTCAGTCCGTCCTTCCGTCTGACATTTTTGTCTAGCGCATATTTCAAAAAGCCTTTGAGATATCAACATGAAACTTCATAGGTGGATATATCTCAATCAGGAGGTGTGCAGTGCACAAGAATGATAACTCTACCCTTCAAAGTTTTTGAGTTATTTCCCTTTGCTATTTTTCAAACTTAATTTTCACCCGAGTGGAGCATAACTCAAAAAGTGTTTGAGATGTCAACATGAAACTCCATACGTGGATTTAACTTATTGAGGAGGAATGCTGTGCACAATAATTATAACTCTACCCTTTATAATTGTTTAGTTATTGCCCTTTGTGGTTTTTCATACTTTTTGTCCGGAGCTTATCTCAAAAGTTTAAGAGGTATCAACTTGAAACTTCATAGGTGGATATATCCCATTGAGAAAGAGTGTAGCACACAAGAATGATAAACTACCCTGTATTATTTTTCAGTTATAGCCCTTTGTTATTTTCAGCCATCAGTATTCACAAAGGTTTCAAATCTGTAATCACTTCAGCCATCAGTTTTTTTTACAAAAAGACATCTTAAAATTAAATAATATTGCTCTACTACATATATATTCTTCCAATGAGCAAACACATTCGGCGGGGGATTGCCATGTTGACATGGCTCTTGCTTAATAAGTTCTACCCTACTTTGTACATGTTAACGGATGTGATAATAAGGGTATTTATATCTGTGTAAAACAAAACGTAACAACTGTTAGACGGTATTCTATGTATTTTTAATAACTGAAAACAAATATGTTGATGCTGTACACCCATTTTGTGTGGGAGAGTAGCTTTAAACCCTTTATATTACAGCTGTGAAGGTAGTTGCTCCTAATGCATTACCTGAACACAAAGTGCTGAATGTGATCTATTGTGATACCCTGCGTCCGGCGTCTTCTGACCATCGTTAACGTTTTTACTTTAATGACATCTCCTCCTACGCCCTTACATCAATAGTGATAAAAGTATACAGGAATGATCTTTAAATGCATCTTCAAAACAAATAGTTTTCTAGAATAAACTGCTGAAATGGTTCTGGTCTGCTGATAAAAATAGGTGACAGAGCTAAAATAGTAAATCCTTTCAATTACTTCTCCTCCATTGGATCCATTGTGATAAAACTATATATAAATTGTTGGAAAGTCCTCTATGAAAGCTGCTCAAATGGTTCACGACAGAGCAAAAAAACACCTTTAAAACAACATCTGCTTCTTAACTACTGTGTATATTTTGATGAAACTATGCATATGTCAAAAACGGTGCTGAAATTGTTCTGGCCTGTTGAATAACATGGCATCGAGTACTTTAAATAGAAAAAAATCATTGGCATCTCTTGCTTACGTATTTGGTAGATTTTTATGAAACTATATAGGAATGATTCTTGGTTGGTCCTCTATTAAAATTGCTCAAATTATTAATGGATTGCTAATCAAGATGGCCGCCAAAATTTAATAATGCAATCTTGTTTATTTGAGCGTGTAAGGGCCATCGTGATCCTCTTGCTTTTTTATATCTCTAAGATCCCTTTTAAGAAAACAAAAACTGTTAGATTTTAATAATATATTTATCATAGGTATTAATTGGCTAAATAAGGTTAATTTTGATCATATTAATACATATTTTAAATAATTTGACTGGAAACAGTCATTTAGCTTGTTTATTTTGCGAGATGAATGATAGATTTTGTTTCTTAACAATTATTAATAGGAATACATGTTTGGACGATAATACAGATTTATAGGAGTTTCCTTAGTGAAATAATGTTCGATTTTTTTACAGTACGGTAATATTTTTTTTCAAATTTTGAATACAGGTATATTTTCAATAAATGGAACATTTGTTGTTAAATTTTTAAGTCCCTGATAGTGCCCACTCGGGGTATACTATCTTAAATATGTTGAACGCGACAAATGATAAAGAATTGAATAGCAAGTGGAAATTAACATTAATAGAAAACAAGAGTAAGATTAACAAAGAAAAATACTAATTAGCAATAGCTTGTTTTTTGCGGATGAAAAACTCAATATTTGGCATTTTTCAGGATAGAAAAACCATTATTCGATGTGGAGGAAAGGAGTAACATACTATTTTCAGATCTAACTGGAACACATCATTCAAAAAGTGACGAACAACGTTCACCTGTTGATACATGTAAAAGTATCCTTAAAGTATTGGACAAGTACGTCAGAATAAAATAAATTTCATAAACTCAAAGACATAAGTAATTTCGCGTAAATTGTACGAAACATACTTCAGATATAGACTTCGATCAAAAATGACAATTTACATAACGAAAGGAAAGCGGCATCCTGGTTAAATCTTACGGTTCAAAAATAAAACATAAGAGACAAAAGATGTTGAACCTTGTGCATTACAAATGAGCGTAAGGATAACTTTGGACAGCACAGTTTTCAGGTTCTACATCATAATGCCGTTCCTATATAGTATGATATAATGCACCGACCTGTCTGTCAGGAGAGTTATATAATATATATTGTTTAATGTTGAGTAGAATAAACACCTAGCGTTCGGTTAAGCTTTTTAAAAATTGTAAACGCATATGAATTCACATAAAAATATGCAATTATGTGTGCCGCATACGCCTGTTTGAAACACACTTAAATAGATACAGCCGTACATCTTATCCTTATATAGGCAAGTTAAGTAAATGTTACAATTGGCGATCATCTCATTTTTGCAATAAATAATAGAGTAAAACGGTACTTACTTTTTACTCTATATTTATGAAATGAAAGTATGACACTTTGTGTTATCCAGTGCGATAATAAGTAAAGAATAGAATGATTTGCATATTTCTTATCTTAGCTAGTTACACAAGTTACACATTTATATTTTTAACAGTAAGAAAAAATTAATCAATCCTAATAATTTTATTCTAAATTGTTTATAAATTCACGACGGTAAAGAAAATAGAAAAATGTGATCTACATATCTAATTGTTGAAAATATACATTTTGCCAACTATTCCAGCTGCAAAACTGAGACCGAAACACTTGTCGAGATTGTTTCGAGGCTTGAAGTGGATCTTAACATCGACAGAAAATCCGGATCAGTTAAATCTGATTCAGTTTCAAATAGATGCAAAGCGATTAAGGAAACAGTAGAAAAGTAAGTGCAGTTTGAACATTCATTGACTTTACATGTATTCTAAACGGACGCTTTTTATCACTTTCTTTCCTTGATTTCAATAAACCCTTTACCTCATGAGCATATTGCGCAAATTGACCGTTTTCATTGAAAAGTATCCTGTTACAAGTTCACACTGCTATTGAACTATGACAAATGCTTCAATACTGATGAAACTTAATACAAATAATGTTGACTGGACCATAGTCTCTGTAACAGCATGCTCAATTTGAAATTATCCGTTTCAATGTCAACGCCGGAACGTCTCAAAATTGCCAAAACATCAGTATTTTGCATTGTTTTTTTTTCATCAAAACTGATTTCAAAGTGCTGCAATTTCACAATGGATTGATATAGAGTAAAAGGCCTTCAGCGGGGGGGGGGGGGGGGGGGCTATCCCTTCTGGCAACCCCTTCATGTACCTTTTGATGGAGGACGGCGCCGAAAAAAGTGATCACTTTTTTACAACATTTCTCAAACGAAAAACAGTGTATAGTTTAAACATAGTTTATTTCAAACAATGATACAAGTACATTTTGTTAATACAATTACAATAATTAGATACACGAATGAAAAAGGATTAGAGCCGAAAGCTATAAAGCTTATAAAGGTCTTCTACATATTTGTACAATGCAGTTAAATTATGACAGTGTTTGCAATATTATTTGAAACAATGAAGTTAGTTTTTTACATATTTGAAACGAAAAAAAAATCGAAGATTTTAGCTATTGTTCAAAAGATCTTTTTTTTTAAGAATATAAATAATTGAAAAGAATTTGAAAGAAGGTAAAGAAGATTCATTCGGATAGGTCAAGTTGGCATATTATTTGCTCATGAAAATCGGTTACTTTCACGTATATATACATAAACTGCTTGAACAATTTTAGAATTAATGTCATGGCTAAGATTTTGGTCTCCGTTTAGTAAGGTATGAAGTGTTATAGTACAGATATTAGAAACAGCATCAAATAGTCTGAGTCTGATATCATTATAAAAGTGACACTCAAAGAAGAAGTGGTGGCTACTTTCCAGGAGACCACATTGACAATTTGGTGAGGGGGACATATTTTTTCTGAATAAGTGATGGTTTAAAGAGCTACATTCTGTTCGGAGCCATGTGTGCATGACTTGCCATTTTCTTTCTCCTATGTGATAGTATTTGGGGCATTTTTTATATTACCTTTAAGTTGCGTTTTAAAAGAGGACAAAGATATTGAGTTTTGTACCTCTATTGATAGTAAGTTCCAATCTCTCAAAGCAGATGGCAGAAATGCATTATGGTAAAGAGAAGTTCTTGTATGTATTGTTTGCATGTCAGAAGCATTTCGTAAATTGTACATAGACGTTTCTCAAACTGATGGTGGAACTAAGGACGATAAATAATCTGGTGTGAGACCGTTTTTCATTTTGTAAAACAAAATAAGTTTGTGATTCTGTCTATGGCTTTCGAACGATTCCCAAAGAACTTCTCTTTGAAGTTCCTGAAGAGATACAAGTTTAGTGGCCCCTGAGACTATACGGGCGGCTTCATGTTGAATTTTATCCAGTTCAAGTTTTTCATATTGTGTACAGTTGATCCAGACTACATCTGCATATTCAATGAGAGGTCTTATGAATGATAGATATATAACTTCTAGTGATCTTCTGTCTAGTGTAAATTTAAGTTTTTTCATGATATGAATTCTTTTCCAAGCCTTCTCTTTGATAGAATTAATATGTACATGCCAAGAGCAATAATCAGAAAAGTAAAGACCAAGATGTTTATGACTATTTACTGAGGAGATAGGCTGATCATGCATTAGAAGTGGCGGATGATAAGGCTTATTTGTTTTGCATGACATGATCATAGTTTCCGATTTAGAAGGGTTGAATGTTACAAGCCATTTATCAGCCCAACTTGAAATTTTATCAATATCAGATTGAAGAGTTGTCGCGGCAGCTATTGGATAGTCAACAATTATGTGCAAACTAGTATCATCGGCAAAGAGGTGTATGCTTGAGTTTAAATCGTCAACAATATCATTAATGTATACCAGGAACAACAGAGGCCCAAGAATAGATCCTTGAGGAACTCCTGCATTTACAGTTGACCAATTAGAATGAGCTCCTGGAAGAACGACACATTGACGTCTGTTAGAAAGATAATCAGAGAACCAGTTCAGCAATTATCCATTTAATGCAGCATTTTTTAATTTATAGAGAAGACCATCATGCCATACCTTGTCGAAAGCTTTACTTATATCAAAGAATACTGTTCTTACTTCTAATCCGTCGTCGAGAGCCTTTGAAAACAGTGTATAGGGCCTAAACAGGGTAGTTTTATACTGTTTAAGGCCTTAAAGAGTGGTCTAAAAGCCGTCAAAACACGTCTAAATGAGGTTAAGGGTTAACAAAAAAAGAATAAAAACCTTGGAAATTACCCAAACTTCTATGTTAACACGTGGCCTTTCATCTAATTTTGGTGAAAAAATGTTGTTTTGTAGCATTTTTTATTTTTTAATTTACGCTTTACCTCATGAGCATATTGTGAAAAATGACTGTTTTCTTTAAAAGCCTCCTGTAACAAGTTACAAACTGCTATGAAACTATGACAAATGCTTAAATACTAATGATACTTGGCACACATTTTGACTGGACAATAGCCTCTGTTACAGCATGCTCAATCTTAAATTTCCTGTTACCATGGCAACGGGGGACGTCTCATAATTGCCAAAAATCACTATTTTACATCGTCTTTTTCCATCAAAACTGATTTCAAAGTGCTGCAACTTCTCAATGGATTGAGATGGAGTAAAAGACTTTTCAGCGTTGGTTACACGTTACCTTACAATTGACCTGAGGCCAGTTTTAGCCTGTCACATGTTCAAAGTTTTCTTGGCGATGAGGGGGACTGCCACCCCTTGAAACCCCCTTGAAACCCCACAAACAAGGGACACATCCCCCCCCCCTTCTGGAAACCCCTTGATGTACTTTTTTTATTGGGACGGCGCCGAAAAAGTGATCACTTTTTTAACAACATTTCTCAAACGGATAACAGTGTTTGGGACCTAAATAGGGTAGTTTTTCACTGTTTGAGGCCTCAAAAAGGGGGGGGGGGTAGGTCGAAGTCTTCAAAACACGTTTAAATGACGTAAAGGGTTAATCAAAATTAGAATGCATGATAAACATTATGATTTTTTTAAAAATAACACACATGCCTGCATTTAAGATGTTGTGATAAAATTTATATTATTGATAAGGTTAACTTACTGAAATGATAGAAGTACTATGTAATTTTATACTTATCTTTATACCATTTGTTTTGCTTTGAGAGAGTTAAAAAAATAAGTCATTACATTCTATAAAGATTTAGTTTATGTCTAATATTAATTTCTACAACTGGTATATTTAATATGTACTTCTTTCTTTTGCCATGCTGAATTATATAATTTAATATTAGTTAAATGCTTCAAAATGAAACAGGAGGGTTTTTTACTTTGTTTTTATTTGTATTGATAGTATATTATTATATATTGAATGATAATAAGTGTATAAACATTAATAAATGCATATTACAGTGACAGATATTTATGAATAAATCTTCTTAGATATTCTAGTCAGGACCAGATGACTGGTGAAAAGATTACACTTTAAACATGTATATAGACAAACAAACATCATACATATTGATATATTTACTTGAATTCCTTTTTAATTCATTATGGATTAATTCATGTAACATGTTGTTTTATTTCCTATCCAATTCATTGTTATAACATATCTTTGTGTAGATATACTTAATTGTTTCTTAAAAAATAAATGATACGCTATAAATTTAAATGTATTTGTCATAGTTTAATATAAATATAAGTACATGCATTTAGTTTTTCTGCTGGTCAACTTCTAACCTTCGCCTTAATCGGGGAGGAGTTTTACTTTCAGTGGGATGGTTAGACTCACTGGGTAAGATGTGGTATTCAACATCCTATGAAGTTGCCAGTATGATTTCTAGTACTGTTTTGTTATTTTAAGAATATAATCCGAATATTATATAGTTTAAACTGATTTAACATCCACTATGAATTAAAATGTATTTTATTGTACCTGACACATCAACATCTTATGATATGTGTGTGTAAATCATGACAATTTTATATGTTGACTTTCTGTTTTATTTTTATCTACGTGGGTTTAATTTACATTTTCTAAGAACTTGTATTTAATTTCAAGGTACAATGTCTTACCCTGCAAGTACATATGTTAAAATCAATAGTTTGTATAAAATTAAAGCATTTTTTTATGTAATTAAGATAAATGCTTGATGACACCATGTTCTTGGAAAAAAGAAAATAAATACATTGTTATAACAATGTTATAATACATTGATACATATTGGTATATTAAGCGTGCATTCATTTTTAAGTATTATAATAATGTTAATTAATATACCAAATTAATTTGTACTTAGCAGTAATTATTTCAATCAATCTTATATTTATTTGAAGTTTTGTTTAACTATATTTGATGGTATTTTTTAGTTGATTTATTATAAATTTCATTGTGTTGTTTATTCTTGGCAACACACTGTTTACGCATAATTTTGCATTATCACACTTAAACTGTTTTGATATCTAGATATTCTAAATGTTATAAAATAGTTAGGGAAAAATATCTCATATGTGAACTTTTTTGAATTACCATGATTTTTTAAAGAAAACTGTGATTAATTTTTTGACAATGGGTGAAATAAAGATATTGTCTTATAACTGTAGAGGCCTTTATGATACGAAAAAGAGGTTAGATGTATTTTTCTTTTTAAAAGATCGCAAAGTAGATATATTTTGTTTACAAGATTTGCATTTTACCGAAAATATGAAGAAACATTTATACAATCAGTGGAATATTGAATGCTTTTTTAGCTTTTATAAATCAAATGCTCGAGGAGTTGGTATTTTATTTAAACGAACTTTAGACCTTAAAGTTCATCAATCCTTTGTTGATGAAAATGGAAATTATATTGTTTTAGATTTATCGGTAAACTCAAAACAATTTACATTAATTAATTTATGTCTACGGTCCAAATACAGACCAGCCAAAGTTTTATGAAAAATATTTTTCCCTGAATAGATGATATTAATAATAATACATTTATTTGGTGTGGTGATTTTAATCTAGTATAAGATATAGAAGTAGATTATGATAACTATAAATCTATAAATAATAACAAAAAATCTAGATCTGTATTGTTGAATTACATTGATCAAAAACGTCTCTTTGATCCATTTCGGGAATTAAATGGTAATTGCTATAAGTTTACATGGCGACGCACAAATCCAATTCAGCAAGCCAGATTGGATTTTTCTTATTACTGAAGATTTATTACCCCATGTTAGAGGTTGTGATATAGATGTAAGCTATAGATCTAACCATTCTATCATAATTCTTAAAATTGATTAACATAATATTGTACATGGGAAAGGTTTATGGAAATTTAATAATCCTTTATTCTTTTATTTAGAATATTTAATTTGTATTTATGATAAGATAGATGATGTAATATTGCAGTATTTGCTGCCTGTATATAATATTGACTGTTTGAAAAATGTCAATTATAAGGATTTACAATTAAGTATTGATGATCAACTTTTTTTATAAACCCTGTTAATGGAAATAAGGCGCAAAACCATTTCTTTTTTCTAGTTACAAAACTAAAAAATGAAATTCTGAAGAAAACAGTCTCCTCTCCAAAAATCAAGACATAGAGACAAACATAGATGAAGAAAATCAGAAAACTTTATCTGATTTACATTCAAAACTGTAAAGTATAAGAACTGAGAAAATAAGGGGTCATATGATAAGATCAAGAGCACAATGGATAGATGAGGGGAAATAACCAAGTAATTTTTTTTTTTGTAATTTAGAAAAATATAATTATGCTAGTAAAATAATTCCATACCTTCAAAATAAAGATCTATGCCCAAAAATTAATATTAAATGAGACTGAAAAATTTTACAGAAATTTATATAATAATGCTGATGTTATTGGGGATAGAAATATGAATGATTTTCTTGACAATACAAATGATATATACAAATTATCAAGAGAACAATCAAATAGTCTAGAAGGACTCCTATCTTTCTCTGAACTGTCAAACACTTTAAAAAATATGAAAAATGACAAAAGTCCAGGCTCAGACGGTTTTACAGCTGATTTTTATAAAGTTTTTTTGGTCATTTTGTTTTGAGAGCAATGAATTATGAATTTAGAAATGAAGAATTGTCAGTGACTCAGAAGCAAGGGATAATTACTTGCATTCCAAAAGATAACAAGCCTAGACAATTTAAAAAAAAAACTGACGACAAATTACCCTTTTAAATGGTGTTTATAAATTAGCGTCAGGAACAATAGCTAATAGGTAAAAAACAGTTTTAGACTCATTGATTTCTTCTGATCAAACTGGCTTTTATAAAAGGTAGACTTATTGGTGAGAACATACGTTTATTATATGATGTCATGAACTACACAAGAAAACATGTTTCCTGGAATGCTATTGATGATAGATTTTGAAAAAGCCTTGATACCTTGTCTTTTAATTTCATAAAAAACACACTCTCCCTTCGTCAATTTTGGTCCAATGTTTAAACAATGGATATCTTTATTTATGAAAAATTTAAAAACAGCTGTACAATTAAATGGATTTCTCTCTGACTTCTTTGAAATAGGGAGAGGCTTCCAGAAGTCCATATATCTTTATTTTGTGTGCTAAAATTAAGCAATTAAAATAAGAAACTCTAAATATATTAAAGGAATCAATATTAATGATGTGGAATACAGAGTATCTCAGTTCGCTGATGACACTTCTCTATTATTAGATGGTTCAGAAGTTTCTTTGAATAACACCTTAGATACCTTCCATACATTCTCTAACATTCTGGACTTAAGGTAAATTTTGAAAAAACACATATTATATGGATAGGCTTACACAAATATATTACTAGATCTATTAAAACAAAGTGGAAACTAAACGGAGGTGGCAGAGCTTTGAAATTGCTCTGGTATAAATTTTCATGTAGATTTATAAAAAATGGTAGATATTAATTTCACAGAAAAATGTAAGAAAATAGAAAATTGCATAAAGTATTGGAATCGGAGGGAGGTAACTCCTATTGGTAGAATTACAGTTGTTAAGTCTATTATATTACCACTTCTAACACAGTTGTTTATTTCTCTTCCAAACCCAGGTACACAAATACTCAAAGATATTAATAAAATGTTTTATGAATTTGTTTGGGGTGGCCCATCTAAAATTAAATCTAGTGTTTAAATAAAAAACTACAGGGAATGTGGTTTAAAAATGATTGGTGTATTTGCATATATGAAAAGTTTGAAATTAACATGGTTTAGAAGACTTCTCACTGGAAGTGGTAAAAAATGTTTCACATTTATAAGTAACATTTTTAATTATGACAAAGTTTTTAACTGTAGAAATTGAATCTAAATAAATGTACAATAACTTTTGAAAAGATGCTATGTTAGCGTTTATTGACTTTATAGATATCGTGAAAATAACAGATATAGACCAGTTTGTTAAATGTCCATTGTTTTACAATAATAATATTTTGATAGATAGAAAGCCTGTGAATGTTAAATCAATGTATGAAAATAGAGCGTTTTTTATCAAAGATATTATGAAAAAAATAAAAAATTTGTGAGTAAAGAAAATTTAGAAACAAAAATTGGTACAAATATAAATTTTTTAGTTTATGAAGGTTTGAAATGTGCTATTAGAAAGTACATAAAGTCTCTAAAAATTGAATATTCTAATACCAATGCATTATTGCCATCTATTCCCTTTTATATAAAACAAATTTTTTATGTAGAAATGGAATCTCTACCATATATAATGTATTTATTGATAATTGTCAAATACCTACATATATATCAAAATGGAATGCTTATTTTAACATTGATGATACTGAGTGGAAATACCTCTTTGAATGGGTTCACACTGAAACTAATGATATCCACCTTCAGTGGCTTCAAACTAGAATCATCCATAGAATTCTAAGAACAAACTATTTAATGTCTACAATGAGATTGATACAATCTGATAAATGCACTTTCTGCAAAGAAAAAAAAGAGACATTATCTAATTTATTCTGGAATTGTTATAAAATTTTTATCTCAGATGTGCAACAATTGTTAAAATGTCAAAATGTTGATTGTAAGACATTTATTTTAAGGTATGAAAAAGGTGACCAATGTCACTTTAATATTTTTGTCTAGAATTAAAAAGATATTCTTGTGCAAGAGGAGGGAGCTAATACCATTTATACAAGGCCTCGTCTGCAGTTTAAAACTAGCATCTTCATAAGTAAGTTATACAAAAGTTAAAAAATCAAAAAATCTATGTACTCGTTAGTTGATATGATATCAAATAGATAGTACCTTTTTGAATTAACTACTTATATATTACAGTTTGTGTATATTATATCCAGTTTTTTTTTGTGGAAATGGAATACTCTGAATTCCAAGAAAACATTTATCTTCTGTGTATTGTATATATTATAAAATAATGTATGATATAAATGCCCTTATGTTTTTTTGTAACATAATAAATTGTAAGGTAAAGTAATGGATGGATCCCCGACCCTATTTTACCTATTACGGCGACAATAAACGGAGTTACCTCTTTAGTTACCCATTGGAACAATATATGTACAAGCAATCAACATATTAACATAAAATGAACACATGTTTAAAGAATGATTCATGTGAAGGAAAATGAAGTCTTGTTACAAAAAAGGAAATCAAAAGACTTCTAATAGCAAATATGATGATCGTTAAATACCAAGCAGTTAGATTGAATGTAATTATGTTGAAATATCATTATATTTTAAAAAGACAGCCTACCCAATTCACCATAAATGAAATCGTATTGAGTCGTTTTCTTAACCCCTACATAGATTTATAGAATTGCATTAACTATAATTAAGAATAGGAGAAACAAGTTTGTCAAAACGTTTTAACCTATGTATACAGATATATCTGTAAATTAGATAAATACTTATTCATTCTAAAAAATGCCTTTACAGTAAGTGTACTTTGAGCTTCAGAGGAAGAACCACCGGTTGTAAAAACAATGCCGAAGTAATTGAACTTACTTACAATTTCAACGGGATAACCATAATAGCTAAACGATATATAACTTTGTAAACGGCCACCTTTGCGAAAAAGCATTACTTTAGTTTTTTTCTGAATTAACAACAAGTTTCCACTTAAAACACTTTTGGTATAAAGCTACTTTGTAATCTAATACAACTCTTTGCAAATATAACAATATCATATGCATATAAGATTAAATCATTTTAAACATATGAACACCAATGCTTTCAAATCCTTTATCAATAAATTTATCTTCTAAATCATTAAGAAACATTGCGAAAAGAGAGGGAGTCAACACTCGCCGTGTCATACACATAATATACATTTAAATCGCGTACTTATTTAGTTGTAATATATAACTCTAGATTTATTTGCTGAATACATAGATATAATGGTATTGAACACGTTTCCACAAATATCTAACTTAATCATTTTTAACTATAAACTATCTCTGACAACATAATCAAAGGCTTAACTAAAATCAATAAATGCCCAAAAAGTTGTATCTCGATATTTAACATATGACTTATAATACCATGAAGTAAACAAATATATTTGTGTTATCTCTGTGTACGTATATACAGAATTTAGTTGATCATTACCTAATATTTACTTTTGATGTTCTTAGTTTGCTCAGTAGTACTCTTTAATAGGATAAATGTTATCGTCAGGATGACACCATATTTTGGATTTTAAGGGAAAGAAAACACAAATGTTGAATAAATTTATATCAGCCAAATTCTTAATGAACTTAGTTTTTTATTTACACTGAACTTAAAGTTACTTAAAGCTTCACATGTTTACAATAATCACTTTAAAATTAACTATTCTTAGCAAGCAAAAAAATATGAAATCAGGATAAACTAGTTAAATAAAAGATTGACACAAGTTGAAAGTTTGTTACAAATGTAATAACTGAAAATATGAAAAATAACCTTATTAATTCTAAGCCTTTAAACTAATAAATCTGAATAGGAGCAAGCCCTGTTTTAATCTATATCGACAAAAATATATATTTAATAATTCAAGATGATAATTCATAAGATATAGATTTATACCCTTTAATCATAAGCAATGACAGTGAAGTAGTAACGGACTGTATTTATTAGCTCCTTGTAAGGATTAGGGACTCAGTTCTTCAGTTTGTTCATGACCTTTATTAGTTTTACAGCAAAAGCTGTATCACATAATTATTACCGGTTTCAGCTTTATTCAATTTTATCTCAACAAACAAGTATAAGTGATTAAGGGAAAAATTCTTACATGAAACAAGACCAAATTCAAATGCCAAATCTTTCTTTCTCTTATTAATTAAATTTTTGTCACAAAACAATTAATGATATAACAACAGATGTATAATAAAATTTTGATATAACCATATCTACTTTTTATATTTCAGACGGAAGCAAATGTTTGACGAAATGCAGAGTATGCTTGACATGTCCACTAATTCTCTTACGTTGTTATACTCTGAACTCTTAGAAAAACCCTATCTGTTTCTGGAACCACAAACAAATGTGGATTCAATACGTAGAAAAGTTCCAGAGTGGCTACATGGCCATGCAGCACTAATTGATCGTATACGTGCTTGCACAAGAGAAAACAAAAAAAGGTTTATTAAAAACATGTTAAATTTGATAGCGTCTTTATTTAAATTATTTCGCTTTATAGTTGAGGCAGTTATTTAAGTATATAAGAAGTGAAATGTTTGATGTTAATATTTCGTAAACATAAAAGTTAACATTAAAGTGAGTATTGATAACTTACATTTATTTAAAACTTTACTTCAAAAGAGAAGAAACATACAAACACCGCATAAGTATTTTTCTTTAAGCACATTTGTTTCCAGAAAAATGATATTTTTTTATGATTAAGGCAACAACATACTCGTATAATGTTACTACACGTAATGTAAATGTGTACCATTTTATGTCGAAAGCTCATGGAAAACAAGTAAGGTGTGTTATGTCAGTTCATTTTAAATTAATGAAAAAGACTGTAATTTGTGTTAAGTTTTCAGTTAAGATACGTCAGAAAAGAAGATTATAATAATTTAAAAGATCAGATGCGGACTTTGCATGAAGAGATGAGACAGTTAAGGGAAGACAAAGAAAGTGCGTATAATAGGTATGACAAAGTTATTAGGCAGATCAGTGTTGAGTCAATATCATAAAAGTATACAAGTTTTATGCTTTAAATGTAGAAAGTTAAAAATAGAAAGCGATGAAATATAAATATAATCTTTCATAAATTATACTAGTTATCTATTCACTATGAATATGTATGTTATTCTTCTCTTAAGGGTTTGACAAGAATCAAAGCATAACAAAGTGTTATGAATTAACATTTACATAGTATGAGAATAATTACAATCCTCACGATTCAGACTTGGTAGGTACAAACAACTTAACTAGTGATAACATTTTAGTATCTGCACAATTTCAGCCTTCACATATCAAAAATTGTTAGAATAGAAAATTCATTTCTTAACATAAGCAATACGATTCTTCATTTCACAGCCCATAGTAGAATTAGTAAAGAAATATAGTCACATGACATTATCAAAATATTAATTTGTCACTAATAAAGATAAATATAAAACATAACGAAAGAAAACATTTTTTTAAAAAAACAGCACACAAAAAACATCTTACACCCGTTTAAAAGATATCACCTGTCCCTTTTATGTCTACATACTACATGCATTATGATTACGTTTCACAGGATCATGTTTCTACTATGCCAAAGCTTAGTTGTATTTCTTTTTGCAATGAAATGTAAATACGTTATGAAGACTTAATGTTTTATATGATGAAAAAAGAAATTGTGCAAACTAGTTTTTTTTATCATATAACAATCCATTTAAAATCAATGATCAATGTTTATGATTATGCATTAATTTAAAAAAATGACGGAGTATATAATGAATACAAAATCATAAGAGTTAATTTCAAACGGAACTCGAACAATTGTAATTAACAGATGTAAAGATTGACAAGTTTGGCTGTACAACTCAGTCAATATTTTGAAATATGTTTTCAATATTTATAGTATAGATAGATTTATATGTTTAAGAAATGAAACCATATCAAAACACCATACCTATGAAAACACAAGAAAGATAACCTGATCTCTTATTTCTATTGTGATCCTTACGTCAAAACGGGGTTTTTGCTGATAATATTGTTATATTTCAAAGTAAATATTCTAATTGATATAATTCCTTTTTTCTTAACAATATAAAATCTATTATTATTATTATTTGATTTGTGACTAAATTTAGATTATCAAAGGTCGCTGGAGCACGTCTGACGGACAACAATCCAAATATTGCAGATCTTAGTGATCCTAACCGTCCAACCAAAATAGCCGAACAGTATTCAGAGTTGTATGACACCCCCTGGACAGATGCATTCGAAGTATTGGGAGATAAAGATCAAGAAAACACAGATTTTTTGTTGAAGATTATCGTAGTAAGAGGGCGTATTAAAGGCCCTGTATGCCTCAGAAATGCCATTATTTTACTTTTTATTAATCAAAAGCTTTTAATTTTCGTGTACAGTTATAGTAATCAAAAAAGTTACTAATTGACCAATTACCTGAACCATCTTTTTCATCTTTTCCTTTTTGGTAATCAGTACAGCTATAATGAATTGGGTATTTTGTATGAAAATCAAATTACTACTCTGTATATATTTTGTTTACTTTTATGACAAATTATTCCACATTTTTTGCTACTTTCTTCAGGAAACAAGCATCTAAAATTCTCTTAAACAATTATTTAAACACTATAGAAGAAGAAAATATTTAACTTTTTCTAAGGCATGATGTACGGTACCTTTAAATTTAACCTGAAATATATACATGAATAAACAATAATCCAAATCTTAAATTGCACTGATATATGAGTGGTAAGCAATGAGTCAGTTTTATGTATTTTGTTAACAATGTCATTAAAACCAAAACCCAAATAACATTTTAAATTAAATTGTTGAAATAAGTAAGTATTAGGATGCTCCCACGGCGCATATCTTGTGTCAAATTAAAATATCTTTATTTTTTTCGACCTATCTTATAACATTGCTTTGATATCCTGTTACACTAAATTGAAAATGCGTTTTGATATCTATTACTTTCTTACCAGGATTGTTATGAAATTTGTGGAAAAATATCTATGAATCATCAACGGAATTTGAAGAATGCTGTGTGTTATCCTGCAAATAATATAGAAGATGGACAAGCATCAGAACAGGTAATAAATAATTCTTGTTCCGGTATTGATATATATACAAGTGTCCCGTGATAAATAATGTTTACACAATGTAAAAAGCAGTTGGGTAATAATATATAACTTGAGAGCCGGGGCAAAAATGGTTATTTCACATTTAAATCAATGGTTTCTTTGTTTTGAAATCATTTGTTTATAAGTCTCTCTTACGGTAAAACATAACGTGCACTATGATCCTCAGTAGGCATACTTGTGTTTGTCTCTCTGTCAATCCGATAATTTTCTTCGTAGTTTTCACTTGACAGTACCGTCCATGAACAGGCTCAATCAAACCGAGCCTACAACATTTTCAATTTGACCATTTTGGACTTTCTTTCGGGATTCTTATTTTCTGTATTTGTTCAGTGCCTGTAAAGAACGCTCCTTTAATGAATTTTTAACGCATTGTTTGAAATATTATATTTATAACGTTTTACCAGTTAAGAGCAAAACATCACTTTTCATTCCATTAGGCATCTATCTATGATAATTTCTCTACTCTAATTTTAAAATTACATTAAGCGTCATTATACCGACCTTATGTTTGAATGTTAGAATACGTTTGCCTTGCCTAGATATTCTTGAAGAACCAGACATGATCTATCAGCTCCTCATCCACTCTACACCTTTCTCACTTGCACATCCTTCCATCTCTCATGTGCTCTTTTTGGTAACCTCCATCAATGTTCTTGTTTAACTTTTCGTTGTTTTTACGAATAAATGTATTCATATAAACAAAAAATTAGATATTACAATTAGATATAAAATATGTTTTATTGTCACGTTATGACATTTTCAACAAAAATTGTATCAAATATTCAAAGTACGTTTCTTTAACGAACAAACATTTATAAGTCAATACATTAAAGCCTGTATGTGTCTGTTTCACAATGCATTTTGTATATAGTTATTTTTGGAGAATATATATGATTTTCAACGTTATAACCTAATTACGTTTTAGTTACATACGAATTTGGATATCTCTTTTCCAGAAAAAGGGGAAAACGGAAAGCCCTGTCTCCTTCTCAGCGGTTCAGTCAAAGGCTTTATCAGAACTTCGTAAGCAGACTGCAGATATATCCGTTGTTAATGTTATATCGGTATGTGTGTTTTAAAGCAAATATTATGTCACATAATAAGGCTACCACGATTTGTAAAATACAGTTAATTAAATGCATGTAAACATGTTGCAAAATAGCCTGTGACTGAATTTTGTCGGGGGATGCGTTCTGTGAACGTTGCATTGCCTTGTTGATCTTTATTCTTATTTTATTTTTATTTTTTCTGCCACAATACAATACTTTACGAAAACAAATGTTCTTCAACACATTAAAATATGAAAGAAAAAATAATTATACAAATTAAATTTATGATAAAATACATAACACATTTATTAAAAGTATAAATTTAAATTAAAAGTATAATTTTACTTTATATTTTCATAGCAAATAGAATTGGCAAGGAAGGACTGGTTTGTTCCGGAAAAGTTGCGAAGTTATACGACCCGTTGTATAGAGCTGTGTTGGTTAATGCACGTACAAACTCCACCTGTTATCATTGATATGTGCGCCAAGCCAGGATCCAACTTTGATACTAGCAGATATAAACAATATACAAAAGCTGGAAAGAAAATAGACTTCGTTGTTTGGCCTGTATTGTTGTTGGAAGAGGGGGGAGCTATTTTGTGTAAAGGAGTTGCTCAAGGAAAATAGTAAATACAGTTTCAGCAGCAGAAATTACACATATATTTAGTTTATTACACTTTCGCACACGTTTTTTTAAAAACCCTATTTTATCAGCTACTGTCTACTCAGGAGTGACCATATACATTATAGTTCGCAAACAGTTTTAAATCTAAGTCTTTACTTTGTTAAATATATGATTATAATCCATATACACATATAAACAATAAAGAGTCCTTCCCTTGGAAATTAAAACTACATGTACATGTAAAGATTGCGTGTTTTAATCTTTGTTAAGCTTGTAACAGCGATTATACATTCAATGTATTAAGTTTTCCAATTTCAGTTGAAAACATGTTTACTTTTTAAAGGAATACTAATGTCAGTGTGATTATAAATTTAATTATTTTTTACTTATAATCCAAATCATTCAGTCGTAGTGAATTTTGTATGTTACAATTATTTTAACGTTGTTACGTTTCTTACATAATTACATAAAATATATCATAGTTTGATGTCTGTCTGTCCGTCCTCCGTTCGGCCGACTGTCTGTCTGTACGTAGTCCGTATGAATGTATGTATGTATGTATGTATGTGCCCTTTGTACATATAAAATTATACTATTGTATACCAAACATACTTAAACAATGTCCATGTAATTAATGTTTCAAATTGTTGCATATAGTTAATTGTATAATCTCATTCTGTTTCATGAGTTATCGTATTTTATTCTTTAGTTCTGCTGACATGGTCATTTTATTTGTGATTCGTTTTGGTAACACAATTCTTTTTGAATGCATTAAAGGTACCAATTAGTTTTGTATTTTAAGAAATCGTACTCGTAGAACATGTTGTTGCCATTCTTTACTATTTTTTATTAGTTATGTGAACAATAAAATAGTGCAGAAACCAATGGTTACTGAAACATAAAGGGGACATGCAAGACAAAAACATATGGTGACAGATTGGTAAAAATACTCAAAATTAAATGATTCAGCTCAACCAATGCTATGAGATAATGAAACAACAACAAAAACAAGAGAAGGGATTATTCTGCTGGGAATTTGACACTTGTCGTAAGCTTTGGCAATAAATAGTAATAATTATTAAATTAAATATTTTTACAAACTTTTCATTGCCACAAATAAAAACAAATATTTAATACAAAGCTATTTATTTGCTGCCCTATAAGCTTAATACGGTCCCCGGTATCCACACCGTTAAAGGGCCGTATAAAAATTTATCCGAAGGGAAAAAAATTTTCCCCGTAGAAATTTTAAAGAAAAGGGCCGAAAAACCCGAACTGTTTTCGAAGAAAAAAAATTTAAAAAATATGAAATGTTAGGGGAAGCTTTAAATTTTTGATTCCTTTTAACAAAATTATTGAAGAATCCCAGGAAGAGAGTTTTGAAAATTTTTGTACAGAGAATAGTTTTTTTCCAAAGTATTTTCCCTGGAAGACGAGTTGTTTTTAAACCCCCAAAAATATGTAAAACAAAAAAAATAAAAACACGTTTGGGCTTTTAATATTATTTTTAAAAGATAGATTAGGGGTTTGTAAATAATCATCTTGTATTAGCAAAAAATTGTTTTTTGGGGTTTAGTTATTTTTTACTTTACATAAATTTAAACCCAAAACAGTAAAAACACATTTGTAACATAAATCCAAATAATTTTTTTTTTTGCATTAGAATTATTTTCAAAGGATGTTTTACCATGTATTCGGTTTAATGCCAAATTATAATAAACACCAATTGACCACAGCATTTTGTTGTTAATTATTCCGAATTTTACCTGTATGGATAATTTGCAGCGCCCCAATGCATCAAATTAGAATCAATTGTTTTGGGTGTCAGGGAGGTTTTGGATAATGCTCTGAACGTTGAATCCAGCATAGCAATCCGGAGCCGGCTTTACGAATTACACCTGTTTAAATTAATAGAAATGTATTAATTTGGTATTTAATTTGTTTAATAAGCAAAGTGCGCTTTAATTTGATACGAATTATGAAGACAATGCATAAAGGTGTATTTACGTTACCTGCCAACAAATTAGTGTCCCAGGTTCTGCCAAAAAGCTTTCTATACAATTTTCGTAATAAAGTAAGTCTGATTTTCTCAGTAGAGCTCTTTTAGAGATTAAAAATGTCGCTGGTTTTATCATCGGGCAAGTCGAAATTCCTCCGTGACAAATAAACTCCGACATTTAGTCTTTTTTATCATTTGTCCAGAAATCATGGTTGGGATAAGTTGTCGGTCCACTCGCGGAATTGTTTGTTGATATTAGTAAGTTGTCAAGGAGAGCATGTGAGGCGGATTCCGCCGCCGAGGACTGACAAAAATAATGTTTTAAAATTTTGGGCATAGAAAGCAAATTGATGATCTTTCTTCACAGCAATAATAAGGCTCAACGCTGTTCTGCAAAGAAACAGCATAGAAGAGGTCCGAAATTTTCATTAAACAAAATCAAAAACAAACAATCTTAAAATCGTTTAACGATCTGTTCATATTCAGATATTGGGTTGCGACATATTATTATAAAAATGATGACAGAGATATAACTTTTTACCATTGTGTACGCGCGTCCGTTGCCGAGTGGTTAAGGTCGTTGACTTCATATTAATTGCCCCTGCTTTCGCCGTGGGTTCGAATCCCGACAGGGACTTTGGATTATTTCATGTGAGGAAGCTTATCCAGCTAGCTTATGGAACGTCGGTGGTTCTACTCAGGTGACCTTTCCACGGAATGGCACCTGAGGTTTTTCTGCAACATTTTAGCTGGAACGTCGCCATATGACAACAAACAAAATCATTGTGTTCGCTTTCAGTTTTGTTTGTTTTTATTTTACGCCTATTCCAACAGTATTTCAGTCATATAGGTGGTAGTTTCCTAACCATCGTTCCAGGAGAGTTACACCAGTACTTTACTACCTTCCTCAGTGCTTAACTACCAAAGCATCTCCCCGGGATCGAACCCACGGCCAGAGAGGTAACTGGATTAAGAAGTCATCAACTCTAATCCCTCGACCACGGAGGCGGTGTTCGCTTTTCAGAGTGAACATACCAGTAGGTCTATATATTGAAAAATTGGGTGATTACTACTAGATCTGCAATATATCCACTGAGCAATTGCTCGAGCAAACACTTTTCTTCATCAGTTTGCATTAAGTTGCTCAGCATAGTTATCACGAAATATATTTCCAGTGTAGAGGACATGACGTCTGTTGGCCCGCCATGTTTTGGACAGTCATACTTTGCATAAAACAACCATCTCCTGTTAATCATGTTGCACCTCAAACATTGATTATTTTTAATACCAAATAGAAAAACAGAATCTCAAAAGAGAGCCAAACACGATAAAATTGAAAAATATTTTAGTGAGCAGGTTCATAGACGGTAGTGGTGAATGAAAGCTACCGTTTACGCCCCCACCCCTCGCACCGGCTTAAGGAGAATTTAAGATGAGCTGAAAAAAGTTTGAAACATCCGGAGATATTGCTCATATGGCGGTTTTTCCAACGAAAACAATCAGACATATAAAGTTTGAACTTATTTTTGTTAAACATATTCCAGTGCTCATTATCAAAATAGCATGCTTTTTAATATCAATTTTCGCAACATAAAATTGTGCCAAAAGTAGCCAGTGAATATGTCTATAAGTTTTTGTGCATTTTCCACGTAAAGGATGGGAAAACTTATGTGGTTCTTTACGTCTGTCAATTTACCTTGCAAAATTGCTCATAACGTACAAAATATCTATTAAAAAAAAAAAACTTGAAATGTGATTCATATTTTTTTAAAATGGTTTGATTTTTATACGCCAGTGTATAGTCTTATTTGTATTGCCCTATATTATATACCCAAGGGACAGAATATGGAGGAGAAACTTGTTCATTTTTATGCAATATTTCCACTGAGCTACCGCCCTAAGAAAACACATTGTCTCATTTTAAAGCAGCATGTCTTATGTTGTTCTCCATATAAGTCGCTGTGTTTGTTCCAACTGCTGTAGGGATGAATGTGCAACCAGAAACACTTAAACCAACATCTTACAAAAAAAAATGTCTGGTAACAATGGTGTGAAGTATTGCAAATGTATTACATGTATGATTTTTTTATAAAAATTTCTAGATTGAGGTATTACTTTTGTGTTGTTTCGTTACGAAAACGGCCCATACACTTCTTATAACACGTCCTGAAAAGATTATCAAAGATATTTAAAATTTTGTATCTCCGAAACGTACACCACGTAAATGAAAATTTGTTTATATCTAGGGAAGATATCATCTTTTAATTCCATAAGAGCTTATTGTTCATCTCTGAAAGAAATGGTTATTAGATACGTTTGTTGTACCTTCATGCTTTATATTAAACAGGTCATTATTTTCTGTGATGTCTACTGCATACCTGCGAGAATAACGTCAGATTCACCATGTGAGAGCCTTCTTGTTTAGGAAGAGAACAATATTTTTAAAAAAATGGTTGATAGTGTATTTTTTCCGTTATGCAAACAAGAGTACTGACCTTTAATATAGATATAGAAATAAGATACAATAAGAGTAAAATTTCTCCATTATGAATATTGTGAATGCCAAATGATGCAAAATTACTATCATTATCATCACAAATACATGTATTGGTTTAAAAAATTTGCATACATGTTAAACAGAAAGGTAAAAGATCATGAAATTGTCTTGTCAATCATAGAGAATATTTTTCTTCTATTTGTTGAAATCAGGAATGTCTAACTGTATCTGTTATATATGAAAACTAAATTATTTGATTTTTGATATTAAATCCTTTTGAATGTATATCGTGTCCAAACTGGAAAAACTTTGGGGCACAAACCCAGCCAGGTGTCAAGTGCCGTGGGCAGCTGTAAAAAAGTTGCCCCCAAATTCAATTTTTTAAGTTGGGGTTGTTCACAATTTTTTTCTGACCTCCTTCCGGGAGGATCTTGGATGCCCGGTGTCGGCCCCGTTTAATAACACACCCCGGGTTAATAATTACCAACGGTTTACATGTTTTTTTAAAATCTTGGCATTGGTGCGGTTTACCAAATTTATAGGCGCCTTTTTTGGAAAATTGGTAGAAATCTTTCAACACCACAAACAAATTATTTTTCGGGTGCAGAAATTGAATATTCTGGACATTATTTATTTGTTCAGAAAACCATATACTGGAAAATTGACTAAATAGCAAAAATTTGCATTTTTCGTAGGCACCGGGTTTCGTTTTGAAAAAAACCTGGCCCAAGGGTTTCCTAAATGTAATAAAATTCAAGGAAAAAATAAAATTGTTTACTAAATATATTAGTTAACATAAATCCAAAGGGTAATTTTCACGGGGCCCCATTATGGCACGATCTAGGTCCATTATCGGCAATTTGGCCCCCAAGTGGTTAAAATGTAACACTCTTTGGTGGAGGCTTCTACCAGAATAATGCCATATGCATAATTATTCTATGCTCCTAAAAAAGGGGGAAGTAAGCGCGAAAAAGGTCTAGAAGACGACGGAAGATATTATTATTCCGTGTTTTTGAAGTGTTTTTTCAAGTTATAAAGAAGTCTTCTTAAGATATGCAGTCTCCGAAGTCGCCCGCAAGTGTAACTCGACCAGAGACCTGACCGCTTGTCTCGATCACAATAATAAAAAATTTGAATTATTTGGTTTTCCAAGTAAGTTCTGTAAAGTTATTTTTTGTGTTGGTCCATAAAGGAGGTTGGACAGATGCCCTTATAATACACGGAATACCCCATGCCCAAGGTATCTACCTTTACGAAGGGAAAATTCACAGATCCAAAAATGATTGTCCCCTCGTAAAAAGTTAAAACCCACAAGGTTAAAATTTGGTTTAAAAGTTCTGGCACAGGGTTCATTTTTAGGGTTTTTCTTAATCCGAAACTTTTCACTTAAATGGAGAGAAAAGTGTTCGTTGCCCACGTTGCATGAAACATTCTTCGATTTTTTTAAAAAACCCAAGCATTGATCTTTTTAAATTTGATAACTTGACCTAAAAGTCAAAATTATCCCTTTCCAGCCTTGTTTCATCGAAGGCGTCTGCAACCGAAAGTGTCCGATGGCTCTCAAATTTAAACAGATTTCACCCAAAATGTAATGGGAGCCACCGGGGGTTTAGTAGGCGGGGTGGCTACTGCAAGTCCTGTCAGTTACGATACCTGCATGCCTCCTCAAAAAAAATATTTTCTGTTTAAAAACAAAAGATATTGACCCAAAGATTTTTTCACCGTTGGAAAACCTGAATCTTGAAAAGATTAAATCAATTTGCTGCGGTTTACCAAATGTTCCCAATGTGGGTTCTCCATATCAACGCGTTTCAAGCTAATTCAATGCCCAAAGATCCTTATCCGATCAAGCTCCCATTCAGGCCCTGCTCCTATTCAGGCCTTGAGGGGAGTGCCACCCAGATTGGTGAGTACACCCCATCAACTCAGCCCCCCTTTAAGAAAAATTTTGTCATTCCTTTTAGGGTAGCTTTTTGGTGTTCATGGGAGGGCTATTTAATTGTGTTTTCCCCATAAAAGTTTTGGGTTTAAATCTCGGCAAAAATTCCAAAAAACTGGGGTTTTTTTGGGGTCCAAAAAAAAAATTTATTTTTTGGGCAAAATTTTATTTTTGGGGCAAAAAATTTAAAAAATTTTAAACCCTTTAAAGTTTTTAAAACCTTTAAAAATTATAAAAATGCCCCTTTTTTTTCCCGGTATAAAATGGGGAAGTGGGGGTCCAGGGTTTTTGGCCCGGGGAAAAGGGGAAAGGACCAAATTTTCCTTTTTTTTAAAGACTTTTTTGGTTTAAATTTTTTTAATTTTTTAAAAAAAAAATAAGAAGTTTAAGTGTTTTTAAAATTTTTTAAACTACCTGAGCTTTTGAGCCCCGAAGCTTTTTTTGATGGTTTAATGGGCCCCTCTTTCCCAAAAAAAGAAAAAAATTTTAAAAAAGGGAAAAAGGGGGGCGTTCAATGAACCCCAACCCGCAAAAAATTTTGGGTTCCCCCAAAATTTGTGTTTTAAACCCTTCCCAAGAAAGGCCCCCAGAAAATGGTTCAATTTAATTAAAATTTAAACCCTTGGGGGCCCGCCCCTTTCCCCTTTGGGGCCCCTTTTAAAAGAAAAATTGGGGTTTAAATTTGGGGTCCCGAAAATAAGGGTTTTTCTTTGGTTGATTTGTAGCCCCCCCGATTTTAAAAAAACCCTTAAACCCCTTTCTCCCATAATTCGTGTTTTTTTTCCTATGCGAACCATTCCCCTGGGGAATCCGAAACAAAGGGTCCCCCCCGGGGTTTTTATTTTTTCCAAAAGAAATTTTGACCCGGGAAAAAGGAAAAAAGTGGGGGTGCCGACAAATGCAAAGGGTGTGGGGAGGGGGAAAAATGGGTTGCACTGGTCGAAGCTTTAAAACCCCCGTTATTTCCCTGGGGGAAAGGGGTTTTTAAAAGGGTTAAACGATCGATTTGGGGTGTCCGTGTGCGCAAATTTTTTAAGTTTTTTTTTAAAAATTTAAACCCCTTCCTTTTTTAGAAAAAAATTTTACTTTAAACCAGGAATTTTTCCGGGGATTAAACCCAATTCACCCTACCCATACTATTTAAGGCCAAAAACCCCGGGGTGCCATTTTTCCCGAAAAAATTTGGGGCCCCCTTTAAAATTTTTCCCGAAAAAATTTTTTAAGTTTTGTTAAATCAAACATTTTCAAAAAAACCCGAAATTGGGTTTAAAATTTTAAAACATTGGGCCCATACCCCAATTTTTTTCCAAAAGACCCCATTTTAAAATTTAATTCCCTTATTTCCCCCAAGAAAAAGGCCCTTTTGGTTTAACCTTTTTATTTTCATTTTTTTTTTTTTGGGTTAAATTTTTTTATTGATTGATCTTTTTTAAAAATTTTTTACCCTCTCCCTTCCTACCCCCCGGGGGAATTTTTATGCCCCCCCAAGAAGGCCTTTGGGGGGATTTTTTGACAAAAAGGGGTTGGTCTTTAGGGGGGATTTTGACCCTTTAAAAAATTTAAGAAGGGAAATCCCCGGGGCCCCCCCGCCCCCGGGAGGGGAAAAAAAAATGACCCGGGGCCCAAAATTTACAATTTTAAAATTTTCCCCTCAAGCCTTTGGGAAAATTTTTAAAATAAACCCTTTTTAAATTTTTTAAAAAAAAACTTTTATTTTTCATTTTCCCCTGTAATCAAACAATATAGGTAAGATACAGGTAGGTTTAACCCCAAATGGACTCATTAGATCTTTGGGGAGGAAAGGGGTGGGGGGGGATTTCCCAAAATTATTGGGAAAACGGTTTTAAAAACCCCGTGGGATTTACCGGGAAAAGAGGTGGGCATCAGAAAGTAGGCACATAATTATGCCTATATTCAAAATTAAAATGCCCCCAATATCTTCAATTTTTATTAAAATTTTACTTTAAAAGACATTAAATAAAAATTTTCTTTTATTTCAGTTTTATATGTTTCTTTTGCAACGAACTTATTACAAGCGCTGGAGCTCTTTGTGGGATTCCATACACTGTGCCCAAGTAATCTTTTCCCCGGCACCTCTACTCCAAAAAAACATAATTGAGGTGAATGAAGACCAGGACCTTGGTTTGGCCACTTCCTTACTAAGTAGGGGATCTGGGACATCACTGCCTTCCCTTTTCACCCTGTCTCGACCTCCGGTTTGCCTCTGTCTTGGTAACACGGCCCACTACCCAAATAACAGTGTCTTTATTACTCCGCTGCCATAATAATCACACGCGTGGTTTTGCGTAATTATCACACGGTCTTAACCAGAACAGAACCACTTTATCAATTGTAAAACTATTGAACACAGGTGAAATTCAAATTGTCATATTTGTTTTCAGTTTCATGGTTAACGTTGCTTGAATAATCGGTAACCCCGTGACCCTTTATATATATTAATATCCTTCGGTATTTATCGGAAATGTTCATTTTATAAAAAAAAGAATGGGGCAGTGTTTTAATTTCTAAGCATTTGTTTTATATTGGATGCTACACATTTATCAATAACTGTAAAATTACCATTATAACAATCAGTGTTTTGACAAAAAAGCTTGTCAGTGAAAAACGGTAAGCCTGTGACTTTAAAGGAACTCTGGCTATGAGAAACAGAATGTTGAATGTGTGCGTTAATATTATCGTGATTGCCCATTATCATTTTCGTATGTCTGTATCCGTATCATATGCGTGTGCAAGTTGTCGTAACAGATTAGATAAATAATTTTGTTATATTTATATTAATGTCAACCACCCACCTAAATAAACGTGTGGATATTAGTAATTAGCAAAAAACAAATCGCTTTTAAACATAGTATTTTTCGAAAATGTATACGTTGGCTTGTGTTGATAAATTCTGCCATGGTAAACAAATGTTCCTATCCTTCTAAAAGTCAATTACTTCTCGTTTAATTTTTTTAAGAAATAATCTTACATTAATCGGTTGTACCATTTTGATTTAATGGGTTGTGCAAGTTCTTCCATTATTACTTTTTTTATTTACAAAATAGAAAAAATAAAAGTGGATATAGATACGTAAATCTAAGTAGCGTACTGGTTTGAGAGCTCTGATTATGAAGATTCTCATGCTATGAACATGGTTTTTCCCAAAT